>NC_133364.1:48997037-49022157 GCF_049309525.1 Garra rufa
CATAGTTTTAAAAGCTTAGTTTAGATACTTAAACGGTTTTGTGTTAAAGTTTTAGTTTTAAAAGTATATAAAAATATAAAAAATGATATCAAAGAAAAAATACAAATAAACTGAGTTTATAATAAGAAATAAATAAATAAATAAACAATAAAGATTGTTTCTGTGATATGTGTCTCTGTGATATATGTGTGTGTGTGTGTGTGTGTGTGTGTGTGTGTGTGTGTGTGTGTGTGTGTGTGTGTGTGTGTGTGTGTGTGTGTGTGTGTGTGTGTGTGTGTTTACTTTATTTGAAGTAACATAATTTTTATGGTGTTGGTTATAGTTTTAGTGTTACTTAACTATAATAAGCCTGTTGCTGACAAATGAAATTCATGAAATGTATAAATTAAATTTAGGGGATAATATAGATGTTCAATGATTTATTACTCTGAAGAAGTTACTGCAGTACTTGGTATCCCAATAGGTTTAAAAGTTAGTTAGTTTTAAATGCTTAGCTTAAAAAAAAAAAACATAAAAATGAAATTTCATAAAAAATATATAAATAAATACAAATGAACCGAATAAATAATAAAAATGTAATTTAAAAAAATATATATTTGTTTTAAAAGCTTAGTTTTAGGTTAGTTTTAAAAACTTAGTTCAGGCTTAGTTTTAAAAGCATTGTTGTAGCTTAGTTTTAAAATGTTTTATTTAGAAAGCATGAAAAAATAAAAATATATAAAAATTTATGTTTAATGAAAATATAAAAAATATAAACTGAGTATATAATAAAAAATATAATTGAATAAGAAAATATGTTTTAAAAGCATAGCTTAGTCTTAAAATAAATGTTTTAGTAAGAAGCAATAACAAATTATATATCTAAAAAAAATTGAAAAAAATATATGTAAAAATGATATCTAAAAAATAAAAATAAAGAATTAGATTTTAATAAAGCAAAATATTAGTTTTAAATGCATGGTTGTAGCTTAGTTTTAAAATATTTTTTTTATTAAACTGAGTATATAATACAAAAGATAATTTAATAAAAAATATTAGTTTTAAAAGCATAGCTAAGTCTTAAAATACATGTTTTATTAAGAACCAATAAAAATGTAAAAAAAAAAAATTATATCTTTAAAAAAATAAAAATAAATAAATAAAATTAGAATTTAATAAAACAAATGATTAGATTTAAAAGCATGTTGTAGCTTAGTTTTAAAATAAATGTTCTATTAGGAAGCAATAAAAGAATAAAGAATGTATATAAAAAATATTTTAAAAATATAAAAAATTGTATCTAATAAAATAATACAAATAAACTGAGTATATAATAAAAATTAGAATTAAATTATAAAAATATTGTTTTAAAAGCATGATTGTAGCTTAGTTTTAAAATAAATGTTTTTTTGGGAAGCAATGAAAAAAATATAAAAATTACTTAAGAAAAAATATACAAAAATGATATATATTACAAATATAAAAAAATACAAAAACTATATATAATAAAAATTATAATTTAATAAAAATATTAGTTTTAGTTTTAAAATAAATGTTTAATTAGGAAGCTATATATATATATATATATATATATATATATATATATATATATATATATATATACACATAAACTTAGAATAATATGCTTGCAGATATTTAGGAAACATACTATCTATTTTTATTAGTACTGTCAAAATTAGCAGGTGATTATCTTTTCCAGTTTAACGGTGTTAAAAATATTTAACGCAGGGGCAGGGCTAAAGTTGGCCACCCCACTTGTCTTTTTGTTTACTCACTCGCTTTCCTGAAAAGTGTGACTGACGCGATGCAGAGGACAGAATTTATATCTTATTTCTGCTCGTTTTGTTGAACCTTTGCATTTCAGTCGTGACAAATAGACAAATGTGCCGCTCTGTCTTGGTGCTTTGAAAATGAAACTGTTTTCTAAATCCAAAGTACAAAAATTAAGCTTTTGCTTTTAGGACAGTTAGAGGAGCAGCAATCGAACTTGGGTTCACACTAGACAACTGAACCAAGTGTGAAAGCACCCTTAGAGTCACATCAGTTGATGAATATGATTAACAATCCCAAACATTATTTGGCCACTCACACACACACTCCCATTGGAGACTTGCCTTTTAAAAGCTAAACAGTTCTTTACTGTTTAAAAATTGCACATTGAGACTCCTTCATTGTGATCTGTTATGCAAATTATACTGCATTTCATTTCAATGATGTCCACTCAAGCCCACTTATTAGCAAACATCGCAGAATGGTTCTGAGGGTTTATAGTAGGAGTATCATCTGTGACAGTGACAGACATGAATCTTATGAACGAGTGATTCAGAGTTTCATTTGAGAGTTAGTCCAGCTTCAGTCTAAAGAGACAGCACGAGTGAAATCCTCTTCATATCTGAGAGCACAGTGTGCAGACCATACACGAGTCTAAACATAGTGTGCAGACTTTACAGAAACACACTGTGCAAATTTGATAAATCTAGACTGGACTTTGTCTTCAACATTATCGTCCATCTCTGAGGAGAGTGTAGAGACAGTTGAGCCGCGACACTCAGAGTGTCATGGAGAAGAGCTCAACAGGTGAAATTAAAATCATGTAGTTAATAAAATGAATAGTTTTAGGTAATGATGATAGCCCTGGGTCATAGTTGTCACTAATAGTATTTTCTATTTGTTTTTCTTAGTTTCAGAAAGACATACAAGCTGGAAGATGATCATGGCTTCTTTCTTTAAGAAAGTATGTAAGGCTGCAAAGCTCTCCTTCTGCTGCTCCCAGCACACAATAGACCCACAGTTAGACAACTCTACACCAGACGTCAACTTGTTCATCCCTGAGGACGGTGTGGAGAGACTGGAATTGAGTGGAGCCGCTTGTGCCTCCTCAGCCAGAGCTGGATGATCCTGAGCCGTCACCTGTCCCAGAGTCCTTAGACTTTGTCCCAACCAATGGTAAGCCTATGATCATAATAACAACAACAAGATACATTTTACTGAAGCAAAAATTTGTTTTCAATTAAGTTCATTTAATTTAGCTAGCTAGCACCATCTCTTGAACATGTCAACAGCGCGGGTCATCATGCGTCAGGCTGTGCAAGCAGTCCACACTGCGTTGAATATGTTTTTGAACATGTGTTTTTCATAATGATATTCATCCAAAGAATATCTTATTGAGAAAACACACTTTGGAGCTTAAGTTGATAGACTTTGGCTGCGTTCAGGTACTTTGTAGTAATGGCTACAATCACAGGCATTATAAAATAAAATGAAATAAACAGCTGAGACTCTGTACAACCATCAGTGTTCACATATCTGCTTTTGTTTGAACCACTTTTTCAGTTTTGTTTGAAAAATATTCAACTGTGTTTGCATTTTCAATTCAGCTGGTAAACCGTTCCATAACAATGTACCTTGAACTGAAAATGTAGATTGTGCAAATTTAGTTTTTGTCTGTGGTGCTATACAGTTCTGTGTAGTTGCACCTCTTGTAGTGACCCCTTACTCTGTTTTGATATTAATTTGCATATAACTTTTGGCGCAAGATTATTTAAACATTAAAAAAAAACATTTTAATAAGAGATGAATTTATAAAATTTTCAAAACTATGCTAACTATGTTTTTGTAAAATGTTACAGTGATGCCATCTGGTTGGTTTCTTATCCAAAACTTTTAGTGTTTGTTTATATAAGGATCTAACAGGTTTAATAGTCAGTTGAGAAACGTCACTCCAGACAGTCACACAGTAAGATAAGTGTGAAAAAATCATTGCATGCATGTATAACTTGGCTGCTTTCAAAGATATATGGTCGTGTTGTAGATTGCGGAGATATATCCGTCATGCTTAAAGACAATGACCCTCGACTTTCGAAAACTTTGACTCTAGCCGAATTCGTCGTGGCATTTGGGGTTTACAGGGACGTCATATGCGAAGTATTTCCATCCCGTAGAGCCGAGCTAGACACATATTTAGCCATCATCGCTGATTTAGCTGTCACTTATGGAGGAACACTGTTTTATGAATATCATAAGTCTTGCCATGTTTATTCAGAGGTTCAATCAGAGACTGGACTGGTCCGTAATCGACCTAACGCTCATCAGTAGACACTTTACTGGCCATCAAGCTCTTTCTTGTTCGATCTGTGGCTCTCACACCAGGGGCGGATCTAGAAAATTATTCATGGGGTGGCAAGGGGGTTGCATTAAAATTATGAGGGGTGGCAACACTAAAGCAAGCATCCTTGCATGTTTTTTTGTGGATTCAAGGAACGCTATTCTTATTCGGTGTATACACTAGGGTGCACATTTTTACATTGTCATATAAATATGAAATAAAGGCTGATGTGTGATTGACTTGAACCTGATATCTGGATTGGAAAGTCAGATAAATGAAATGAGATAGTACGGTATATTTAACTTATCTTTGTTGAGTTCTATGCAAACCTGTAGCAAGTTTAAGTCTATGCCAAGTTTAATTTACAAAGCATGACAAACAATGCAGACTGCATATGGATACAAAGTCTCAGTGGATCAAGTTTCCTTAAGTCAAAAACACATAATAAATATACACATTTAAATCACCAACAAATATCTTCAAATGAATAAAATAAATCACAGTATTCAGTGCAACAAGAGCAACAAAATGACCTTAAAGTATTCAAATATCTTGGATGAGACATAAAAACAAATTCAATAATTTTAGTGCAAGTAAAGTAACAAAAGTCCCTTTAAGTCCAAGTATCTCTTCTTTTTTAACAAACCAACAAATTTGCATGGACCGAAAACTAAATAACAAATTTTGGTGTAACAAGGTTATGACCAGCAGTTTATTAAACCATTCACAAACAGCTTTGGTGCACATGTGTACAGTTGCAGACATATTGTTGTAGACATTACAGTTGTCAGGGTTCTTACACCTTTTCCAAAGTAAAATTCAAGCACTTTCCAAGCATTTTCAAGGTGCATTTTCAAGATTTTCGAGCACTGTGGTAAATTACATGTTCACATACATGAGTTCTTCATTTTAAAACAGATGTGCTATTAAAAACAACTGTCTGGATTGAATACAACATTGTCTAATATAAATAGCCAACATACAGTATACAAATTATATAATTTTAAATATTTAATTAATATAATTTACAGAGTATCTGCAGTATTTTTGTTTTTTATCTTTTAAGACCTGCACAAATAAAAGTAATACTGTATGAGTGGGGTAGGGCAATGTCTATGGTAACATATTAATGACTGGTATTAAATGAATGTAAAAAAAAAAAACATGATACTAAACTAAAATTCTAAAACTTGCAGTTCAAAAACAAGTTTTTCACAAATACATTTCACATTTCAGCCTAAAAGTACTAAAGGTAGTCAAAAAGAAGCTATAAAATTAATAATAACATTAATTTAACTAGCCCAAATAAAAAAGACAATATTTTTAAATATAGAAAATCAGTTAGGAGTCTAAATGTCAATCAAAAATATTTTCAATACACAAACAAACAAATATGAAGGAATAAATTTTTTTCACTATTTACAGTGCATCTGCAGAATTTTTAAATATCAATTTAGGGCAATGTATGGCCTTTTTAACAGCTGCACAAGTAAAATGAACACAGTATGAGTGGGGTTGGACAATGTACGGTAACATATTAAGCCATAAAATGACACAAAAACAAAACGTCTTATACAATGGCATTTCAGCCTTTATTCCATTAAAAGGGATAAATCAAGTATATAATTGATTATATTTATTTAAAACATATAAACATATATAATATGTCGTTTTCAAGCCATCGCGGACTGATGCGACAACATCCCGGCATGTTTTCGCGTGATCGCTTGGCTTCTGACTTGCTCTTCCAGGTGTCCGTCCTTGGTTTCCAGGGCGACGCTGATAGATGACTGGGACGCTCGTCACACTATACGCTATTTTTATGTCATCAAAATACGGAGTCGCTGCTGTAAATCGGTCGAGGAAACTCTTTTATTTTTAGAACACTAGGACACTAGTGCTGGGGTGGCAAATGGGGTGGCAAGGGTTTTTCTTAGGGTGGCAATTGCCACCCCGTGCCACCCCGGTAGATCCGCCCCTGTCTCACACTCACACACCCAATCTGTGCCCCAAAACTGTCACTTTTCAGTCTCCTTTTCAGTGATCCTAAGGTGACACAATTTGCCACTCCATTGTGTTATAATTTTAATGAAAATGTTTGCAAATTCTTTAATTGTAAATATATTCATGCTTGTAGTTACTGTGGAGACGGTCACCCGAAGTCTGTGTGCCGGAGACGAACCCAATTTGTGAGAAAGGAGAAAAAGAAATAAAACCATCAACCCCAGTCAACGTTTCTAAGCTGGGTCGGGCTTTAAAAAATCACCCTAATCGCTGTTTTGTCAATTACTTATTAACTGGTCTTGTTCAAGGTTTTCTTGCAGGATTGTGTTGGATGCCTAATATTTCTCTTGTCTGGAAAAATGTACTTTCTGCTTTAAAGGAACCTGAAATTGTAGATTCATTGTTGGAGAAAGAGTTTAACAAGGGTTTTATGATCGGGCCATTTGATGATCCTCCCTTTTCAGTTTTCCGAATCAATCCCATAGGAATTGCGACTTGTAAATATTCAGGAAAGAAGCGTTTAATTATTGATCTGTCTGCCCCTCATAATGATTCAGCTCAAAGTATTAATAGCCTTATTCCTCTAGCTCCTTTTTCTCTGTGCTACGCTACCATTGATGATGCAATCAAGTTAATTGTAAAGGCAGGAAGAGGAGCATGGTTAGCTAAAGCGGATATCTCAGATGCATTTAAAGTCATGCCTTTACATCCTTCTCAATGGCATTTATTCGGTGTCAAATGGAGAAATAAACTGTATTTTTCAGTTAGGCTCCCCTTCGGCTGTCGCAGTAGCCCAAAAATATTTGACACTCTGTCAGAGGCACTTTGTTGGATTCTTCTTAATAACTGCAAATTACCGTTTGTACTTCATCTCTTAGATGACTTTCTGCTAGTAGACTACCCGCACGTTAAATCCGATCGTTGCATTTCAGCATTAAAGTACACTTTCAATGATTTGGGTGTCCCTCTTTCTGAGGAAAAAACACTAGGTCCTCTTAAGGGGCCGTTTACATGTTGCGCCTAAAACGCGTGGAAAACGCTAGGCACGCCGCTTTCTTCCTTATCAACAAAGCGCTCGGGCGCTTGCGCTCCGGAAGCGTCTGCCGTTTCTAAGCAACCATCAGCTGCGCTCTAGCTCCAAGCCTATACGTCTCCATGCATTGTTTCTTCTATTAGCGTCAAAATAATGGGGGCTTGACAAATCATAAAGTTCAAGAAATCCCTGGACCACAATGATGAGCTGCTCCTCCATGTTTCTGCTGAGGTTTCAATGTAACGGAAAAACGTGAGGAAGCTGATTGGTAAGTTCATGTCACATGACCTGTGGTGCGCTTGCGACATTCTGAAAAGTTAAGATGTTTTTAAATCGATGCGGCGCGGACGTGCCTGGAAAAAACGAGTGCGTCGCACCGCGTGCGCGTCACTTCCAATATGCGCGCGCAAGCCGCGCGTCTCCATTTGAAATAACGAACTTGCGCGCGCAAAAGACGCTTCATGTGAACGGCCCCTAAAACCATCGAATTTTTAGGAATCACATTAGATTCAAGCCTCCCTGCCTTCGGAGAAATTAAATCATATCAGAGAAATAATGGAAAGTGCTATAAAAGTTGTTTCTTTTTCTAAAAGAGATTTGCTTTCGCTACTAGGTCATCTTAATTTTGCTATGCGGATAATTCCACAGGGAAGGTCTTTCATAGCCAGGCTCCTTGAACTATCAAAGTCCGTAAAAAACCTAAATGATAAAGTTACCTTAGATGAAGGTTGCAGATCAGACCTCAGATTCTGGTCTCTGCTCTTAAATGATTGGAACGGTATCTCTTTTTTTCATAATGATGATTTGGAGTCTTCCACAACCCTTAAATTATACACAGATGCCGTGCCTTCCATTGGTTTTGGGGGGATGTTTAACGGACAGTGGTTCGCTAGTACATGGCCACCTGAATTGTTATCTGTACCTGTTAATACCCTGTCGACTGCACTGTTGGAGTTGTACCCTGTTGTTATAGCTTGTATTTTGTGGGGTAAACACTGGTCGAGGAAACAAATTTTTTTTTTTTTTTTTGCGACAACGAAGCAACCGTTCAAATTATTAATAAGGGACGCTCCTCTGTACCATTCATAAATCGTTTTGTTAGGCGCCTTACTTGGCTATCTATATTAGGTAAATTTCATTTTCGGGCTGCTCACATTCCTGGCTTAAACAACCAAATTGCTGATTCTTTGTCTCGGTTTGAATTTCAGAAATTCCACCTTCTGTGCCCGGAGGCAGCACCATCCAGCCTGCTCTGTCCCTCTTTCAGCCAAACCATTCTAGATTAGCCATAACTTTGCAATCATACTTGCACTCTGCAGCTCACTATATGCGCCATGGTTTGGCTAGAAGTACATTAAAAATGTATGGCTCTGCTTGGTCTCACTTCAGTTGCTTCTGTGCTACTTTTTCCATTGATGTTATACCAGTTAATGTCACATATGTTTGTGCTTTTATAGTCCACTGTTATGAATCTCAAAAAATCCAGCCTTCAAGCATTGAAAGTATGATCGCCGGCATCCAATTCCACCTGCACTGCCTGGATCCATCTACCATCAGCTTACTGGGAAACCCATCGATTTCGCCTCTTACTAAATGGCCTCAAAAGAGAGAAACCTCAAGGCAACGATCAGCGTCTACCCTTTACACTTTCACTTTTGTCAAAGTTAATATCACGTTTAAGAGCAGGATGCTTTGGGGCTTACACTGATTCAATGCTAGAGTCGGCCTTACTCACAGCTTTCTACGGTTTTCTAAGAGGGGGCGAGTTTACGACACGCACTAATACTTTTAATCCATCACAAGACCTCACAATTTCTGATGTAACGATTTATTCACAATATTTCACCATATATTTAAAGCATTCTAAAACTGATAGAGAGAAAGAAGGCACTGTAATTTATGTCTCTGGTTCTAACTCAGATTTTTGTCCCTTGTCTTCCATGTTGGCCTACTTGAAAAGCCGTCCACAATCTGGTCCACAGGACCCATTGTTTGCCACTGAGGAGGGGAAGCCAATGTCCAAAGCCTGGTTCTCCTCTCATCTACGCCTTCTCTGCCAATACTGTGGTCTTCCCCCAGAACGCTACACAGCTCATTCTCTACGCATAGGGGCTGCTACAACTGCTGCCTCTTCAACCCGTCTCTACCTTGAAGGCCATGGGGCGATGGTCCTCTGCGGCTTACGAACGCTACTTACGACCTGACACTCAAGCCATCCTTGAGGCTCAAAAAGCTATGAGTGCAGCTCATAAATAAATGTATGGCTTCAAGCGCTATTGGGTGTGTTTACTTTATTTCAAGTCACGCTATCGTCACGTAGTAATTGGCTATCTCAAAGCTGTACACTGCAGGAGTTGGACCCTCTAGCTCAGGGTTTCTTATGACCATTACATCTAGGTTCATTGGCTCAAATGTAATTTGCGCTGCTCAATTTATTAAAAGTAATTTTCGGGTAATTAAATTTAAGGAGGATTGGTCAGGCCAATGATGAATTGGTTGTAGCTGATAATTGTAAATTTAGTCTGGTAACGCTCATTTGGTTCCTCCGCTGGCTCTTCCAGACCGGGAAGAGTCAGGGAGGATTGCCTGGTATGGTCTGTTGGGGGGTTTGTGCTACTCTACTATTCTTAAAATAGGAGGGTTGCCCCTGAAATGGCTGCTTCCCTGTCTTGGTTTTCATGGAGCTCACGGAAAGGACAGGGAACTTGGAACAGAGCCATACCGCCAAATGTAACTTTAGTGTTATGCTAATAAAAAGTTGACTAAAGTTTGCCTATGAGTTTCCTTTTGACTTGAGAGTCCTGACTGAACTGACATTTTGTTTGCTTACAACAGTTTGGAAAATCATTAACATATAAGGAAAACAACAATGGGCCAAAATTGATCCTTGAGGGAGACCCATCTTATTATTTCGTAAAGCTGATCTTGAATTATTCATTTTAACACACGGATCTCGGGATTGTAAATATGATCTAAACCAATTCATTGCCTGCTGGGAAAAGTTGAATAAATTTAATTTGTGGAGGAGAATTTCATGATTCACAGTATCAAATGCCTTTTTGAGATCTAAAAACACTGCACCTACTACATTACCTTTATCTAAAGATTCCTTAATAAATTCTGTGAGATAGCAGTTTGCCATTTCTGTTGAATACTTAGGCCTAAAACCAAACTGTTTAGAATAAAGTAAATCATGTTTTTCTAAATATCAATAAGTTGTTCAGCTACCAATTTTTCCAGAAGTTTAGAAACTGCAGGAAGAATAGAAATTGGTCTATAATTCTGAACCTCATCAGCTGATCCTGCTTTAAAAATTGGAGTTACAATACTAGTTTTCCAATTTGAAGGGAATTTATTTTCTCTAATTGATAAATTTATCAGATTTACCAAGGGCTTTAGCAAACAAGCACTATAGTAGTGAACCAAGTTCATTTTTGTTATTTTATACTGTAAATATGATATCTATAATATAGTAGACTCAGTGAAGACAGGCAATGTGAAGAATCCTCTGGACTGTAACCGATTTTTGTAATTTGAACAGTATTTTACTGTAATATCAACAGTAAGATACTGTAAAATGTATATACAGTATTTTACTGTAAACTGCAAAGGATTATGGGAAAATATATGATCACTAATGTAATTCTCTACTGTAAATCCGTTTACAGTAGTGAACTTGCCTGCGAAAAACTGACCAATGGCAAGGGAGATTTATATTTTCCTGTTGAGAGGAAGTGGCGGTAAATTAGAAGAAATTGGAGGAAGTGGAAGTCAGAGAACGATTTGGTGTGGAGATTTCAACGCGCACAGTACTCTATGGGGGAGCACCACAACAGATAATAATGGAAGCATGATAGAGGAAATGTTAGATTGGGGAAATTTAGTATGTATTAATGATGGGACGTATACAAGGGTGGATGTGGCACAAGGTAAATATTCCATGCTGGACTTGACGCTTGTATCGGAGAGAATAACTGGAAAATCTCAGTGGAAAGTATTAGAGCAAAGCACCATTGGTAGTGATCACTTTCCTATATGCACTAAAATTGGGATAGAAATAGCACAAACTAGGGTGGAACGAAGGCCAAGGTGGAGGTTCAAATCAGCGGATTGGGTTAAATATGAGGAGATAAGTCAAAGGAAAATAGAATATGTAAATGAGTATGTGGAGGATGTAGAGGCTTTTAACAGAGAGATAAGTGAAGCAGTAAGAAGTGCTGCTAGCGAAGTAATAGGTAAAACAATTACAGACAGTTGGAGGAAAGCAGTGCCATGCTGGAGTGAGGAATGTAATAAAGTAATAGAGCAAAGAAATAAAGCACTTAAAAGAGTGAGGAAATCTTTACATTTTAATGATTTTATTTGTTACAAAAGAGCACAGGCAGTAGTACTGTAAGTAGGGATGGGAATCGAAAACCGGTTCTTGTTGAGAGTTCAGTGTTTCAATTCCTTCGAATCGTTTGCAAAATTTGCAAACGATTCCCTTAACGATTCCAGTGGGCACGAATGACGTCATCACGTGCATTGAATAGTTGGTAGCACCGATTGTTTTTTTGGCATTTCTCGGACCCTAGGCTGACCAGGGAGACGCTTTTTTTTTACAGTCGATTTATTGGGCAGGCAGCGAGCGGATCGTGAAGAAAGGTCAGCTGAATTTGACACTTTATGTTTTAGGCTTGAAATCGCTGATACAACCTTTAACAGCTAACTGAGGTGAAATACTGAGGTAAAGTGCATTAGGCAACACCGCTGTTTCTGTCGCGATTTTAAACTGTATTTTCAAGCCCTTTTTTGTTTGTTATTTTCAAGTTTCTGGTCTGGATGAGGTGTATTTTGGATCCTCTTCTTGTGAATGAGTGCCATAGTATCGATGAATACATTATCTGATGAGCTAATGTCAGAAAGCCAAAGTTGACAAACTATGTTAGTCACAGAGCAGCACAATATCTTTTCAACGCTGCCTCTTTATAGCTAGCAAGTTAATTCTCTTCAAATGATGTTTAAGTAAGAAATGTGTGTATCCATGTCGTATGTAATTTTATAGACGGTCCATAAATTCAGTGACAGACGTGACATAAACAGCATGCTAACATGAAACACTGAGGTAAAACTGAAACACCGCTGTTAAGTGCATCTTTTATGTTTTATTTTCAAGTTTGTGGTCTCGTGGTGGTCATGTCGTCTGCATCGGAGGTGTATTGGAGTTAGGGTTGGGCGATGTCGACCAATTTGGCATCGTACGATGTCTAATGTGAAACATCGCGATGGACGATATGGCATCGTTTCCACCAGTGCTTAATTTGAGCGGGATTTTTAAAGCTTTTTTTAAGTTCCCCCAGATTTGGTCCTGCAACACCTCAGTTTGCTCCGGCAGTGCGCAACCTGGGTGTTATTTTTGACAGTGGTATGATTTTAGGAAAACAGATAAGTGCTGTCGTGAAGGCAAGCTTTTACCAGCTAAGGCTCCTCAGTAAAGTCAAACCATTCCTGTCCCAGCTGACCTTGAAAAGGCTGTCCATGCCTTCATCGGCTCGCGGATTGACTACTGCAATGCCCTCTACACTGGACTTAATCAATCACTCCTCAATCGGCTTCAACTGGTACAAAACGCTGCAGCACGTCTCCTCTCCAACACCTCCAAACACTCTCACATCAGCCCAGTCCTCCGCTCTCTCCACCGGCTCCCAGTGCGGTTCAGGGTGGAGTTTAAGATCCTGATGTTTGTGTTCAAGGCCATCAATGGTCTGGCCCCTGCCTACCTCGCGGAGTTGGTAATGTCTACCAGCCAGCCAGAACTCTGCGCTCCTCTGAACACACCTTGCTGGTTATGCCCAAGTATAATTACAAAAAGTGTGGAGGCCGGTCATTTGCCGTTCAGGGCCCAAAGCTGTGGAACGCACTTCCGGTACAGCTTCGAAGCAACACTGAGTTGTGTGTTTTTAAATCACAATTGAAGACACATCTTTTTAAGACAAGCTTTCGATACTTAGCCACTGACTCGATTGCTGTTTTTATGTACATTTGTGCTTTTATTTATTGCTGTGTACTGTGATTTTTGTTTTTATTCTGGAAAGCGCCCTGGGCACCTTTCTGGCTGTTGTAAGGCGCTATATAAATACAATTTGATTGATTAATTGATTGATTGATTGATTGTACAGTAGTTGTCTTTTCTGATCATAAACTAAAGTAAGACTAAAAGGGTGTTGTGACACTGTCTGTTACAGGAGATTTCTTCAAGCACAAACTGGATGCTGACCATCAGGGGCAGAATCTGGTACATTCTGGTAATGGCACCAGACAGTGAGACTGATCGTTTGGAGTGGTGGCGATTTCATGGATCTAATTTCCCATGTGTGAGTTGTCTGGTAAAGTACTGATGCATCCCTGCCACAAGTTTGCTCTCTGAGAGGACATTCAGCACTTGGGGCAATGCCATCACATTTAGCAGGACAGGACTGAAGCCAGAAATGGTCAAAAGGTTGATGGTTGAGGCTGGAAAAGTTTACTTTGTAAAGCTTACAGTGCATCATATACAGTGTAACATATTTAAGTTTGTATTAGTGAACTTATTTTTCTGTGTAATCTGCGTTATCTCCTATGTACTATACAGTATTTTATTTAATTTGACATAATATAACACTTTAGGCCTACCTCATATTGCAGGTTTGAAACTGTTAAACTGTTTCACTTCAATAACAATAAAGTTCTTAAACTTAAATAATGTTTTACAGTAGGATAACCACTTATATGTCAAAAGATCAAAAGAATTTAGATTTTTCTTAATAAACAACTGCCCTAAATCACATGCTTTATTCCTACAGTATTTGTATTAAATGGAGAAAACAATGAACAATTGGCAATTTCATTATTATTAATATTATTACATATACATTATTTTATTTTTTTTACTAATTAAGTACTTGATTTTTTATGTACATTTTTTATGTTTTTTAACTAAAAAAATACTGCAATTTTATGCAGGCTACTTAATTTAAGTTTATATTAGCACTTTTTTTATATAATTCATACTGCTCAAAATACCTGGGAATTTCCCAAAATAACCATTATATGGAGTCAAGATATATTTTTGTTGTTGATATGGATTACGTTGATGAAAGTGATGTAGTAATGTTCACTGTGAAGCTTACACTGCGATGTAAGAGAAAACTGATTTGACCACCTAATTTTCACCAGTAAGACAGAAGTGTTTTAAAGCTTGTTGTATTGCAGAAGGAGAGAATGGCATGAGAATAAGGCCTAAATTTAGGAAGAACATTTTAAGGAAAATATAATTACATTTTCATAAGTCTTTTTCTTCTAAAATCTAGTCTGTGGTGTAAAAACTCCCCCGGCCAAATTCCTGTTGTTATCAGCTATCAGTATTTCCTTATTATTTTCAGAATATATTATGAATAAACATTCAGTCTACTCGGCTAGTTGATCTAAACAATTTACACATTTATACCGTTGGTAAACAACATAAAAACAGACGTCACATAAGGCATTTTAATGAAACTGCTAACGTTACAGCAGCGGGGAATATGAACGTGCATGAGTTATTTTATTTAATCTGTCATTATAATGTTTCGTTTTTTGACCTAAAACACACTGGTGTTGATGACCTGCATTCAAGCTTTCAGTAGGCTTAAATAGATAACCATTTAAAGCAGATTTAGTTTATAAACAACTGACAGTTTTGACCTCAACATGATTTTCAGTTACAAAAATATATCCTAAAATTCGACATTAGTAACTTACTTTTCGCAGTATCGGTCGCACGCGCTCACATGATCTCCCGGTTCTCACGAGTGAATTCAGTTGAGACTCGCTCTAAACGGCTCATTTGAATCAGTGAGTTATCGACTCGAGAACAGCTGCGATCGGATCAGTCCAATTCGTGAATGAATCGTTTGGTGGGATTTGCGAACCGATTTAACAGGTTCATTGAAAAGAATCATTTTGTTCATAATTCAGACACCGCTTCTGCGTCTCGGACCACGCGCTTTGAGGGCTGCAACTTTCACTTTTAAATGACAATATCCTGGCAGTATTTGAAATGAACATGATTTCTTAATGTCTAGTGACATGTCAGGGCCATTTTATGATTAACTGAAATACATTTCTTACAAGAGTCAAAGAGGCATTAAAGGGCTGGTTCGGAGTAGAATTGACTTCATTGCTATGCACTCCGAAGCCCATCTAAATACCCCATCCGAAGATTTTCTTACCTTAGTCGAACATTTATGGAGATATTAGAGTTTTTCGAATTGCTTGTTACAGGAGTGAATGGTACATGTGATGTATCTCGTAAATTGCACCACTAAACGTGCAAGTAATCTTACCAAACTTGTACAGTAGTGTAAATAGGTTATGTACTCACAAAACGCTGCATCGGAACATTTGTAAGTCCACCATGAATGTTTTAAAAACACGTTTTAGCCGATCCCAACTAGTCTCAAAAACTACAAATGGCCACACGTCGACGTCACTTCCCTGGTTTGAAAAAAGCACGTAAAAGTCCTCCTACTACATCTGTGTGCATGTCAACTTGTAGGAGGACTTTTACGTGCTTTTTTCAAACCAGCGAAGTGACGGTCCCCCGACTGAGCCTGGTTTCTCCCAAGATTTTTTTTCTCCATTTCTGTCACCTGTGGAGTTTTGGTTCCTTGCTGCTGTCGCCTCTGGCTTGCTTAGTTGGGGACACTTTCCAGCGATATTGTTTACTATTTGACCTGAACTGGAGGCTGACATCACTGAATTCATTCATGAACTGCCTTTAACTGAAAATCGATTGCTTACAATAATGGGTTACTTGCGCACTATTGTGCTGTTTGGATGCTGTGAAGTTGCTTCGACACAATCCGTATTGTTAAAAGTGCTATATAAATAAAGGTGACTTGATATGAACAAATACATAATAACAGGTTTAAAATTCAGCACTCCTTTTGAACATTTTTATTTTAATCATTCATGTAAAATCAACTATTTTAATACAGGCATATGTTAACTACAATTACCATGTGTACATTTGTTAATATAATCAGTTTACTCTTAAAATATAACTAAGCATTTAACAAATGGTAAATCATGAACAATCCTTACCAATATCTTGAAAAAATGTTTTCAAAACAGGTTAGCACTCTCCTGCTAAATGAACATTTACTCTTCTTCTAATTGGCCATAAAATGAGTTGTCAAAGTGCTGATGTGTGCACTTGATGTAGTGGAGTAAAACAGTGTCTGCTGTGTGTTTGTTGGTGTATGTTGAAGGTGTTGGTGTAATTCTTATATAACCCCTGTTTTATTTCATCTTCTCTGGTCGCCTGTATCATTCAGTGTCCAATACTAAATTCTTCTGCTCATCTTTAAGGCACTCAATGGTCTTGCTCCCTTCTCTCTTCATGACCTTCTCACTTCCTCTGGTCTTCTAGTTCAGAACTGCTTTGTGTGGCTAGGTTCTGCTAATCTTCAATGGATGGCGGGTCTTTTTCTGTCACGGCACCCAAACAGGGGAACTCGCTCCCCCTTGGCACTCAGAACGGTTACCTCTTTCCGTGAATTTAAATCAAAGCCTAAAATACACTTGTTCAAACAACACTATCACTAAAAGCATTGTGTATTTGTGTTATATGCAGTTGCATTATTTGTGACTGTATTGGGTGACTGTCCAAAGCCCATTTAATTGTTACTTTGTAATGAGTATTTGTTGTATTGGTGTACCTTGGAAAGCTCCTTGAGCCTGGGAAAGGCATTATATAAATTAAACAATTATTATCATTATTATAAAGTGAACCTCCACTGTGGTTATTTATTTATTTATTTTTTGGCTAAAATGTTTGACATGATAAAAGATAACTTTGCAGTTAAAAAATCTATACATTAAAAAAGGAAATGAGAAATAAACAGAGCATTAAGATATTAAGGAGTCTTTATTTTCTAAGTTGACAGACCAAAGCAGCATTTGTTGTCACAGCAAAATATAAATCCAAAATCCCTTTCAATATTTCACTCTCATCAAGCAGGGGAAATACATTCAAATGACAGTAGGACCTTCAGATCAGATCTGTAACCATTCCAAAGCTGTATTTTATTGCATGCATTTACTGATGTGATGGCTATAGCAACTTCAAACTTTTACTAATAAAATTCATCCTCATACGACATCTGTCAAATTAACACGTCTTCACACAGATATTATAAGGTTGAGTCTAAATGCATGACTTTTTTTTCTTTTTTGCAGATTTGTTGGAGTCACAGTCATTGTTTCTTGTCAAGATCAGTCATTCCCCAGCACCCGCTTCATTCTTTCCAACAGGGTTCCAGTTCATATTCAGCTGCAAAAACACACTTTGAATGATGCTGTCTATGGCTTCGGCAGCAAGGGACGCACATAGCTGACCACATCATTGAAGCAGAACGGCAAATAGCTGGGAACTTCTTCCCCAGGGAAAGCCACAAGCTGGTCACCCTGACGATTGATGTGCTCGTAGAGGACCCAGACACCACCTTTCACTTTGTGGGAGGAAGCGATGTCGCTGAAATCGATTTCTTGAAGATTGGTTTCTTGGTGTAGGGTCACTTTCCTTCCTTGATAGTTGATGTGCTCAAACAACGTGATCTCAGGGTTGTCCAGGTCATCTGTGATCATCCTGAGGGAAGAAAACTTTTCTTTGTCTTCAAGGGTAGCATACTCTCCTTCCTCAAACACCCGCTGCTTTCCAGTGAAATTCTTCCCATAATATGCTACCCATGGTGCGCCGATGACTTTCACGGACGAGATGACGTCATTGAAGCCCTTTTCTTCTAAGTTGTGGACACTGTTCTTGAATTCAGCTGTTCTGCCCTCAAAGCCTTCTTTGCTAAAAACAATGATCTTGCTCATTTTGAATGATGACTGGAGGACAGAGAGGCTGGAGAAGACAAGTGTTTCTGAAGGAGCTTCCAGAGAGAGTGAGTGACTTGGTGCACAGAGTTGCCTTTTAAAGCACAAATACACCAAAATGGGTGTTGACAAAGTTATGAAATATCTCATCCTTTTTCCAGTTAACCAGGAGGAGTCTCTAAAGAATATGAGTTTCTTGTCAATTTTCAATGAAAAACAAATGACACCTTTTTTCCAGGTAATCTACAAAGAAATCTACAATGAAAATTGCGTCAGTATTTCATCACCCAAGATAAAAGCACAGTCATTTACAAGAACGTTGCCATTTAAAAGATTTTAAGGTAACCAATCAATTCAATGTGATTTGATGTTTAAATCCTGTATAAAAGAAGTGCACACATATTTATAAAGTGTACTTATTGTAGAAATAATATACTTTAATGAACACATATTTTCGCAGCGTAAGTACTTTGTATTTGTTATTCATTTCAAATGTATCACATTTTAAAGTTATATTAACTGCAATAAGTCAAACTTCTGAGTGATATTTTAAACATCTTTCTTTGTACTTTCGTAATTGCTTCTAGTGTCTTTATAATATGGTTAAAGTCAATAAACTGACAAACAATTCACGTGAGCTCACATATACTTTAATATCAGTAAACAACACAATTCAGTGTGAATTAAACGTTTTCAGCAACCTTAATGCACATTATGTGTAATTGATTTCAAATATATTACAGTTTAAAATTACTTTTGAGTGATATTTTTAAACCACTTAAGTGGGACTTTAGTATATTATGTAAATGTGCACTTCTGTAAAAGCAATTCATGTGAATTAAAATATTTCAATGTCATTTGCATGTATACTATTCTATAATAATTCAATATTTTTCTATTTATATCTCTAGCAATAAAGATGCAATTTAGTAATTTAAAATTTTGTTTAAAAAAAATTCTTAAAGATGAGAAGAAATGGAAAACCCTCTACATTTATTAATATAACAATCTTTAAAACAAATACACAAAAAACCCCTTTGCTGATGCACAAGAAAGAACCCAACACTGTACACAACACTGTTTCAACACTACAAGTCTGAAAAACAATACAAAATAATTTTGTCCTTACATACAAAAAATAAATACTCTCGCCATCACAGAAATCATCATTCTGTTTGATGCATTTTCCTCTTTGGGGACCAAATCGGTATTACTATCCTTGTAGAGTCATTTGGTCCCCATAAGATTTAGGATTAACACACACACACACACACACACACACACACACACACACACACACACACACACACACACACACATGTTGGGTTTACATGTTTTAAGGGGACATTCCATAGGCGTAATGGTTTTCATACTGTACAAACCGTACTTTCTATCGCCCTACACCTACCCTACACCTAAACCTAGCCCTCACAGGAGATTGTGCACACTTTTACTTCCTCTAAAAAACTCATTGTGCATGATTTATAAGCCTGTTTCCTCATGGGGACCTGAGAAATGTCCCCACAAGGTCAAAATCTACTGGTATTCCTTGTGGGGACATTTGGTCCCCACAACATGATGAATACCAGGTACACACACACACACACACACACACACACACACACACACACACACACAAATACAACACAAACAAACAAACAAAAAAAATCAAGAAAAGTAGCATTCCATTTACAACAAATGGGACCTTATTTTAAAACATCACCAAACTGTGTTACTTGTACCCCCGGTTCATTGACAAGGCTTAACCCTCTAAGCGCCAAAGTCGCAAAATTGCGACAAGACGTCATACCTAATGAAATAGACTGTGTTTCCTAATACGGTTGCTGCGTCCGAAATCGCCTACTCAATGAGTAGGTACTTAATTTCAATAAGTACTTACTTAACGAGCGCTAAAAGAGTACCTACTCAACAGCCAAATCTCGTTGAGTATGGATGCGTTCCGCCATGTTGACGTTATCACGTGACCTATGACGTTATAACAAGCGCAACATGAAATGATATGAGCGACGGATTGAATTCATCTATCTGTAAACATTTTGATGTTGATGAAATTTGCTTATTTTGGATTGATTGAAGTTTTTATATTTTTAACAATACTAAAATGACTAAAACCCCCAAATTTGTTGTCTTGAATATGTTAATGGGCAAAATTGTGCAAAACTAGCTTAGATCTGATTTGTTTTCCATTTTCTTGCTGAATTTCTGTCCTTTCATCCCTGAAACTTAAAATAATAATAAATAAATAAATAAATAACAAAAACAAAGGCAATTTTTAATTCATTGCGATTTTATGAATATTCAAATATATTTAATATTTTTTTCTGTATCTAATCTTGTACTATGTACGCAAACCTTTTATAGTTATGTTTTCTGTGATGATTGTTCTTTGTTAAAGATACTTAAGTCTTTCCCTGAGTTTGTATGGAATTATAAATTCTGAAGTAAAAATAATACAAAAATTGGAGCGACAGCGACACCTCATGGCATCAGTAACATGACAACCCTACCCAGTACGCTCTCCTCCATGTTTACAACATCTGCACAAAAGAGACGTCGATCAGTTGCTCAAAGATCTTACCTTTGGAGAAGACTGTTGATTTTACACTCGAAAAATTTAAGTATTGCTATTTAGAAATTAAAATAACTTTAGAATGCATTGCTAGCCCACTCCAACACGTACCAACAATAATAATGATAAATGCTGACTAATAATTAATGATATTTTTAGTTAAACAAGCATAACGTTGTTGTTTTTTTCAATGAAGTAATGAATAAATGCATAGGCTTATGAAAATGTTATATTTTATTTACTGACAACATCAGGAAACTTGAATAAATTAGTAAAATAATAAAAGTAACCATGAACATAAATAAATACACATGGAACAAAGCTTTATTAAACATATTGGTCTTCTAGTCTTTTTAATGAAGAGACTGCAGCAACTTCTGGTCCAGATGAGGCAAAGGGCAGGTGGAGTTATGGAGGGTCTCATTTCCAGGATGCTGCTGTGGATTTCTCCTTTGTCACTGCACACACCAGTCTGCAGACATTTCAGATCATACAAAGATGCACAAATATAATACAAAAACTGTCATTTTAACAGCACAGTGTCATTAGATCTCTGTATTGGAAGTTACAAAATGATCAATCTTTATATTAAGTTTCGGATTTTACTTTTCCCCAAAAATGCTGCAGTCACCTTTCCTTTCAGGTCCTGCTCCACCACAAAACATCTGCAACAAAGTCACATAAATCAAGAATCAGAAAAGTTCTGTTATAGCTCTGTTTGAAATGAATTTGAAGTTCAGTTAGGCCTACTATATGTATATGTGTTTATTTACATTACTTACATTAATGTAAAGCAGTGACAGTGAATTCTCACATAACGTCCATCACTCACTCAGATGTTTTGTGTTTTGTGTTGCTCTAGTCTAGAACATTTTCCTGTCATTTGTTAAATAGACATTTATTAAACGTCTTTAAAATGTATATGTTTTATGTAAATCCGCTTTTAAAGACGTGCGTGTGCTACCTGAAGCTTAATGTTCGCTATACGTCATAAAACACGTTTTAACAGCGAAATCACAAATATACTAACTATAGCATACTGTATAACATCTTGGCACCTTATGCAAATCAACAGTTTACGATAAAGTAGCTCAACAAATATGATTTTTAAGACAGGGAACCGTGTTTTGGTTGTAATACTCACAGTTGTAAACACCCTCGCCGTGGTTCTCAATCACGTTCGATGATGACGTTTTGGCCTCCTGTGGACTCCTGGGATTGAAAAGTATCCATCGATGAAGACTTCAGGATCTGGGCTGAAGCAGTAGGACATCCGGGGATTTCTCGCCTACTCTTTTGTGAATACTGAGGTTTCGGACGTACTTCTTTCTTCACGTACTCTTTTTTTCCTACTATATAGTAGTTAAGTAGGCATATTCGGACGCACTTTAAGTAGACGTACGCCCGAATCTCGCGAGAATTAGTGCATTCGCCTACTAATTCTCGCCTACTCTTTTATAAATACTTAGGATTCGGACATACTTATTTGCTCGCCTACTGCTTTTCCCTACTAAATAGTAGAGAAGTAGGCGATTTCGGACGCAGCCGGTGTAATTTCTCATTTGTATTCCCTACCACTAGATGGCAGACATGTAGTACTTTGATTCTAGACCAAAATTACGTCTTCTTCGTATTCAAAGTATTGGAGGAAATCAAGTGCTGCGTCCCAATTCGCCTACTTATACTACGCCCTAAAAGTATGTACTCTTTTTGTGAAGAAAAAGTACATACTTTTGAGTATGTAGCAGAATAGTAGGCGAGCTTTGGGACATACTACTTCGTCATAACTGCTTTTTTAACGGACGCTCTGTTGCTTAGTTACCTGAATCCTGTCACTGTTTAAACTGCCCTGTCAATCATCACAGTTAACATTATCTACATTTCGTTTAATTTAATTTCCTATCGTAATAGAGAGAAATGAAGAGGCACGTTCTTTCATGAGTCTTTCATGCCGAGAACTCTGCTCATGTTTGCATAATTATGCATTTAAACGTTAATGACCAAACCTATCTTTATAAAAGTTCATAATGTTGCTGCACATGAAATATAACGAGGATAACATTTAAAATATATATTTTTTATCAGGTTACACACTGATTATTTATCACTCAAATCCCTTTCTCTACCTGTCCGTTGGTCGCGCATATCCTCCATGTTTGTAGTTTTTTAACACTTTTTATGCGTGTTTGTAGTTCTAATCGAATCCTCGTTCACCGCGCAATGTGTTGTGGGCAATATTAGCCGTTAGAGTGTGCATTGATCCGCACTTCGAATTCTGAAGTCAAGTAGTAGACCATCCGGGAATCTTTGGAATACTTTTTTGAACATACTACGATTTGGGACATACTAATTCTATTTTCGAATACTATTTAGGACGGATAGTATGCGAATTGGGACGCAGCAATAGAGAAAGTGAGCGATCTTCATTGATGCGGAAGCAGTACAGTTCATAGCGTAAATATAGAGTAAGTCAGATTTGTGAGAAGAAAAGCACCAAACGGCTGATAAAAAGTACCGTGAGGATGTGTTGCAAATGTTATTTGCTGATTCAGACTATGAAGGGGAATATTTGTCTTTTGGAAATGACGATCGGCCGTCTAGACGCACATCTCGCGGTACATCTTTGCGGAGCAGTTGTGCCGCTGTGTAAGACGAGAGTGTTCACGAAGCACAAACAAATGAAGCACATACAAATGCTGCAAATGTTATTTGATGATTCTCACTCTGAAGGGGAATGTTTGCCTTTTGGAAATGACGATCGGCCGTCTAATAGACGCACGTCTCCCGGTACATCTGTGGTGCCACCGCGCACGACGAGAAAGTGTTTACAAAGCACAAACCAGCGATCATTTCGTCCCTTTGCCCAAAAGGAATGGGGTGGCAGCAGGGGTGAATGTGGTCATAGTGTACACAGGCGTATAGAAATATTCTAGTAATTTCTTCTGTTTTATTGTTGGTTTCCTCTATTCTCATCCATTTGATCATTTTACTAAGTAGTGTATATAGTAGTGTAATAAGTAATATTTTGTTTTATTGTTGGTGTTCTCTTTTTTGATCATTTGGAATGAGGATGAAAAGAAAAAGAAAAACATGCAAATAAGTTCAAACATCCATTTATTATCTTTTATTTCCTGAATATAACTTATGAAATGATCAAACAGTTGGCTACTGTTCACATGCATTTTATTACTACATCGAATAGTAATATAGTAATAATTTAGTAATTTTTCCTGTTCTTTGTTGGTTTCCTCTTTCTGATAATTTGAAATAAGGATAAAAGACAAAAAAAATGAGCAAATAAGTTCACACATTTATTCAATATTTATTATTTCCTGAATATTATAATGAACTGATCAAAAAGTTAGCTATACTGTTTACATGCATTTTACTATATAGAATAGTAATAATTTAGTATTTTTTTCTGTTATATTGTTGGTATCCTCTTTTCTGATAATTTGGAATGAGGATAAAAGACAAAAAATGTGCAAATAAGTACAAACATCCATTCAATATCTATTATTTCCTCAGTATTACTGATGAACTAATCAAACATTAGGCTACTGTTCACATGCGTTTTACTGTATAGTATAGTAATATAGTAATAATTGAGTAATTTTTTCCTGTTTTATTGTTGGTTTTTCCCTTTTCTGATCATTTGGAATGAGGATAAAAAGACAAAAAACAAAAAAAAAATCTATTCAATATCTACTATTTCCGGAATATTATGAAATTCAATAATGCCGCCCACATGATGACGTCATAATATGCTAATTAGATGAGAATATTTACACCCCACATCAACTTTTGGTGATGCCCAACATTTTTCTAATTTACTGTAGATCTCTATCTTTAAGCCCTTTTAAGCCACAAGCTTTTGAAATCTTGATGTCAAAATCAGCATTTTTCCAAAAAAAACCTGGCGCCTAAAGGGTTAAGCCCCAGACTAAACTGTAATTCTGAGCTACGGCAGGGTGTAAATAAATTTTGGGCTGCAGCTGTGTCTATTGCTTTCACTCAGCTGAACCATTTATAATGACTGGATATGTTTTATGACAATTTTTCTTTTTTTTTTTTTTTTTTTCCCTAATTGTTCTAATTCATTGTGCAGTTAGACCAAAGACTCAGTCATGACTCATTCGCTGAACTCATTTTTTTACAGTGCAGTATAGCCTAGTTTAAAGGTGCCATAGAATGGAAAACTGAATTTACCTTGGCATAGTTAAATAATAACAGTTCAGTACATGGACATGACATACCATGAGTCTCAAACACCATTGTTTCCTCCTTCTTATATAAATCTAGTGTTTGCAAAAGACCACAGAAAAATAGGTCAATTCCAATATAACAACGACTGTTACGAAACTTTCCCGAGAGCGTTAATAGTTACGCCTCCAACATTTGCATCGCCCAATCATCACTAACGTCAGCACATCAGTAAAACAAGGCGAGTCACTGAAGGGACACGGTTAGCTTAATGCTAGCGCTAGCCTGTTACATTGCAATACAT
>NC_133364.1:49022657-49084692 GCF_049309525.1 Garra rufa
CTAAGCTAAATCTAAGCATTTACAACTAAGCGTCTAAAACTATATGCTTTTAAAACTAATTTAATCTTTTAAAACAAAACTTTTTTTTTGCTTTTTAGATGACAGGACAGTGGAGACTGACAGGAAAGTGTTGGGTCAAGAGGGGGATGTGGGATCAGCAAAGATCCCTTGGTCGAGATTCGAACCCAGGTCGGCCGCAAGCGCAGTAGCTCTATTTGTCAGTGCGCTAACCACTAGGCCATAGGCTCTGATTCTTCTGCTCTTTTTCAGACGGGGCTGTAAGAACGTGGACAGGCTCTAGTTCTGCTGTAGTTCTGGCTTACTTGAGAGGCCTGAGTTTCCCGTCAGCATGTGTCAATCCAATCTGCTTTTTCACTGGATGCTGTATGTCCAACCCTGGCAAAGAAAAAGGCAGAGCATTCTTCACACTGACTGTCTTTTACTCAAGTCTTTTTCCTCTCATCATTTATTATAGTACAACAAGATTGCTCAAATTAACTCACTTCACTAATCATATTTGAAATGTATATTATATATTGAAGATGACAAATGTCTCACCTCTGACTCTCTTCATTTTAGATCCACTGTTTCAAACCAGTCATGCTGCAAGATGTCTTCGATGACCGGCCGTTCAGTTAGATCACGGGTTAGACACTGAAGAATCAGATCACGGCATTCTGTTTTCAGGAGAGAGCCGCTTAGTCATGATCATGTGACACTAATGTTGGCATGTATGAAAACAGCTTTGTGTTGTACTATGCTCTCCACCAGTGTTTGTTCATTCTGTGCAAAGGCTGTATGTGTGCATCAATGCTATTCTCTCACCTTCAGATAAATCTGGGTTGACAAATCTGACGTCGGCTTCCATGACTTCCTTTCTGTCACGAAATGGAGGACACCTGTTCATCATCTCATACAGCAAGACTCCAAGAGCCCAGACGTTTGTTTGGACGCAGTAGAATTTGCCATAGATGAAGAGCTCAGGTGGAATGTAACCGTTTATTCCTGTGAGCAAGACATTTTCAGCATTTAGCAATACTTTAAAACATCTCATGATCAATAAATCACTACATGCTGGTTTCCACTCTCTGTTACACTAAATGCCAACTCACCTCTGTATTTCGTGCAGTTGTAGCCTGTCCTGTCAAGTAGATGACCGCAGCCAAAGTCGATCCAACTTGAGCTCCAAGGTGTGTTTTCTCAACAGGATATTCTCTGGATGAATATCGTTATGAAAAACACCATGTTCAACGCAGTGCTGGACCGCTTGCACAGCCTGACGCATGATGACCCGCGCTGTTGTCTCACTCATTGGAGGATTGTTGTTGATGAAGTCCAGCAAGCTCTCGCAGGGATCTGGAAACTCCATGATGAGTGTGAATTTTCGGGGATGCTCAAACCACTCGTAGAGCTGGATGGAGTGAGGGCTTACGGGCTCTTCCTTCATCATTAGAAGCAGTGCAACTTCTGTAATGAGAGGTTTCGGATACCCAGGCTAGAGAAAAGATGCCACAAAAGGTTAGTTTGGTAAAACATGTATCATTTTAAATGTTAAGAGTCATAAGTTTTTGCTGCTTAAACTACAATAATCAGCTCTTAAACAACTAAACACATTATGTTTTGCCAACTTACAATTTGAAGATACTGATCCTGTGGAGTCTTGCGAATACGTTTGATGGCAACCTGCAAAAACACAGATGAGCATATTGAACACCTGACCTTACCTTGACCACGAAGAATTGAGCATTTAAGTATTAAACTATATGTAGGTGCTTTAAAAACACAGTGGATACAGATTTTAATGTACAGTAAGAGCAAAATGTTTGTCTACCTTCTTGCCATCAGAAATCCGGATGCCCTCATAGACCTTGCCATAGCCTCCTCGTCCAATAATCTTTTTCACTCTATAGCGAGAGCGAATGGATTCTGAAAGAAACACACAAAAACATGAGAACATATAAGCATGCTAGACCCTTTGAAGTGGCATAAAAAGCTTAAAGCAGTATAACAAATTCTTCTGTTTTCGTTTTCAAGATTTGTAATAACTTACAAAGTCATTTGCATAAACACTTTACATTTGACAAACTACATTTTAGTTAATTCCTAAGACACAGTTTTAATTTATATAACTGGTGCCTTGAGACAATAAACCATATTAATATAGACAAAATAAGACATGTTAATTTTTGCTTTAATCAAATTGATCTTGTTATAATGATCACAGACTTACCATTAGTTGGGATGAAGTCTAAGGACTCTGGGGCAGGTGACGGCTCAGGATCATCCAGCTCTGGCTGAGGAGGCACAATAGGCTCCACTTTATTCTTGGAGCGGAAAGGACGCTTGACTGCCTTCCACACTCTCCTGAAGAAAGAGCGGACTCCTTTCCCTTTCTTAGGCTCTTCTGTGGCCTTTTGTGGAACTAAAATCAACCAATTTGAAAACACAACTATTAGAAATATTCTCTGACATTGGATTAAATAATTAGTTGACAGTTTACTGTTATACCTACATGAATGTCACTGTTTGTAATGCATTTTTTTCTCACCTGAAACCTCCAATCGCAGCCTCTCCATACTGTCCTTAGAGATGACGTTGGGTGTAGAGTCATCTACGTTGGACAGTGCCTTTAGTCTCAGGCAAGCTGAAGCCCCCACTGACTCAACAGGAACTT
Organism: Garra rufa; assembly: GCF_049309525.1. Lineage (NCBI taxonomy): Eukaryota > Metazoa > Chordata > Actinopteri > Cypriniformes > Cyprinidae > Garra > Garra rufa. The sequence goes on from NC_133364.1 coordinate 49,025,332, forward strand.
CACCTGGAAGTACAAAGCTACTCTCCTCTTGGTAGCTATCGGAGCTGGAGAGATGGTCATCGTTCCACACGTCCAGGATGTCCACAGTTCCTCTCTTAATGATGCTCGTGCCTACGCTAAAGCACAGCATATCCTGGCTGCTGAGGCTCAACAGTTCCAGGCTCTCCACACTCTCTTTAGAGATGGACAAATTGACATCTGGTGTAGAGATGTCCAGCTCTGGTTGAGACTCCACTGTGTCCTGGGAGCAGCAGAAGGGGAGCTTCGCAGCCGTACATATTTTCCTGAAGAAGGAGGGCATGGTTTTCTTCTTCCTCCAGCTTGTATGTTGTTCTTAAAGTAGGAAAAACAATTACTAAAAAAATACTATGAGCGACAAATATGACCCAAGGTTATTATCATGAAGTCAAACTTGAACATTTTATTTGCCTTGGCACCTAACTGTATAAATAGTACTATTAAAATACAAGGTAATTAGCATAACTTTATATTGACATTTTCCAAACAGATAGGTCTACATTAATCGATGTATAATATTTACTACATTTTAAAATTGACCAAAGCATGAGTTGACCACTACCAGCAGACATCAAATGCTACGTTCTCTAATGCTAAAGCAAATATGACAGGAACACAACAGATATATAACTCCTAGCCCCACTCTAAACCATCTATTTTATCTTGTTTTCCTCAATTTGTGAGGTCTGTGTCAATCACAGTTGTAGTTTCAAACATAATTTCAATCTCACCTTTCGAGCTCTTCTCCACAGAAGCCTCCGTGACACTTTGGAGGCTCAAATGGCTCTCTGCACCCTCCTCAGAGATGGACAATAGTCTTAAAGACATGATATCGGGTGCAGATTTATCAAATTGGCACAGGGTGTTTCTCTGTGTGCAGTTCAGCTCGCTGTGTAGACTCGGTACGGTCCGGAGACTACGTTCAGACTCTTCTTCACAACTGTGCTTTGAGAAATGAAGATTGTCAGCAGATGATTTCACTCTGAAATTCGTCTTTTGACTAAACATTCAACTTTCACATAACATAAACATAACATAAACAACTTTCATAGTATAATCAATAGCGTATTCAAGATTTGCGTTTGTCAACAGAATTTCTGCGGTCTCCAGGTGATGTTTGTAAACAGAACAGAACTGTTTACTTTTAAAAAGCAAGTCTCGCGATACGTGAATGGCCAAATGAATGCTCGAGACTGGCACCGCATTTAATAACTAATGTGACTATAAAACTGTGGAGTCGTTAATGTATGAAATATAACCCGACATCTATCCCCTATTCACACGAATATCACAGTGAGAGTGACTTAAATAAAATAAATTAAATATATAAAACGGCCACGTCACTACCAGTGGTGGACAGTAACTTAAGTACATTTTTTAAGTATCTGTACTTAACTGGTTTTATTTTGAGTAACTTTTACTTTTAGTTCATTACATTTAATAAAACATACCGGTACTCCTCATAAAGCGCGTGGTCCGAGACGCAGAAGCGGTGTCTGAATTATGAACAAAATGATTCCTTTCAATGAACCTGTTAAATCGGTTCGCAAATCTCACCAAACGATTCATTCACGAATTGAACTGATCCGATCGCAGCTGTTCTCGAGTCGATAACTCACTGATTCAAATGAGCCGTTTAGAGCGAGTCTCAACTGAATTCACTCGTGAGAACCGGGAGATCTTGTGAGCGCGCGCGCGCGCGACCGATACTGCGAAAAGTAAGTTACTAATGTCGAATTTTAGGATCAATTTTTGTAACTGAAAATCATATTGAGGTCAAAACTGTCAGTTGTTTATAAACTAAATCTGCTTTAAGTGGTTATCTAGTTAAGCCTACTGAAAGCTTGAATGCAGGTCATCAGCACCAGTGTGTTTTAGGTCAAAAAATGAAACATTATAATGACAGATTAAATAAAATAACTCATGCACGTTCATATTCCCTGCTGCTGTAACGTTAGCAGTTTTATTAAAATGCCTTATGTGACGTCTGTTTTTATGTTGTTTATCAACGGTATAAATGTGTATATTGTTTAGATCAACTAACCGAGTAGACTGAATGTGTGGATTCATAATATATTCTGAAAATAATAAGTAAATACTGATAGCTGATAACAACAGTTGGGAATTTGGCCGGGGGTGTTTTTACACCACAGACTAGATTTTAGAAGAAAAAGACTTATGAAAATATAATTATATTTTCCTTAAAATGTTCTTTCTAAATGTAGGCCTTATCCTCATGCCATTGTCTCCTTCTGCAATACAACAAGCTTTAAAACACTTCTTTCTTACTGGTGAACATTAGGTGGTCAAATCTGTTTTCTCTTACATCGCAGTGTAAGCTTCACAGTGAACATTACTACATCACTTTCATCAATGTAATCCATATCAACAACAAAAATATATCTTGACTCCATATAATGGTTATTTTGGGAAATTCCCAGGTATTTTGAGCAGTAGGATTATATAAAAAAAGTGCTAATATAAACTTAGATTAAGTAGCCTGCATAAAATTGCAGTACTTTTTTTTACTTAAAAAACATAAAAAATGTACATAAAAAAATCAAGTACTTAATTAGTAAAAAAAATTTATATGTAATAATATTAATAATAATGAAATTGCCAATCGTTCATTGTTTTCTCCATTTAATACAAATACTGTAGGAATAAAGCATGTGATTTAGGGCAGTTGTTTATTAAGAAAAATCTAAATTCCTTTGATCTTTTTACATATAAGTGGTTATCCTACTGTAAAACATTATTTAAGTTTAAGAACTCAAAACTTTATTGTTATTGAAGTGAAACAGTTTAACAGTTTCAAACCTGCAATATGAGGTAGGCCTAAAGTGTTATATTATGTCAAATTAAATAAAATACTGTATAGTACATAGGAGATAACGCAGATTACACAGAAAAATAAGTTCATTAATACAAACTTAAATATGTTACACTGTATATGATGCACTGTAAGCTTTACAAAGTAAACTTTTCCAGCCTCAACCATCAACCTGTTGACCATTTCTGGCTTCAGTCCTGTCCTGCTAAATGTGATGGCATTGCCCCAAGTGCTGAATGTCCTCTCAGAGAGCAAACTTGTGGCAGGGATGCATAAGTACTTTACCAGACAACTCACACATGAACGATCAGTCTCACTGTCTGGTGCCATTACCAGAATGCAGCTGTTCAGCTTTTGCTCAATGATCTGCTTCTGTGAACGTGAGGAAGATGCACTGCTGGTCTTCTGGAAGGAGCTACCAAGGCTCTTCTTGAGTTTCTTGGCTGATGGTAGTGGAGTAGTGACTGCTTCTCTCTCTCTTTCAGGTTGATTCTCTGCAAGAGATGATTCTACCAGCGCAGCTCTCACCTTAATGTCCCCCAGCTTCTCAGTGGACATGTACATGGTCTTGAATATTGGGTCCAGAAAGGCAGTCATGGTGAGTAGCTCATCTCTTTCAGGATCAGTATACTTGTCATTAAAGTAGTCGAGAACCTTAATCTTGATCTCCCATGTGGAAAAAAAATATACTTAAATGCAATGAAAATACACTTACACTGTACACATGCACTACACAATAAACTGCTCTGTTTTCGCACACTAATTTTGTACTTAATGTACTAAAAAATAGTATTAAGTATATGTTAAGATAAACTTAATACCAAGTGTACCCAACTGTGCTATTTTGAGACACCATGAAATTGAACTAAAATGTGCTTTTAACATACTCTATCTGTATTTAAAAAAGAAAATTATATCTAAAAGCATAATTACGACAAACAAGCAGTTTTTGAGATTGACCGTGATTTCGTTTTGTGGTCAATGGCCGGTGAATGGGAGAACTAGGGGCATAACTTTGAGCGCATCAAAATCAATATTTTTACAACACTAAGAAGGCTCGACACAACATGAAACTTTGCTCGAAGTATTGCCTGGGTCTCTACTAGGGGTGTAACGATATTACAAACCGAACCGAAATATCGCGATACACCAACCACGATACGTATCGCGAAACTCTCGTGGCGTACCGCGGTACCCTGCTGCCCATTGTTGGGGTTGACGTCACTTGTCTCTAACTAATTTAACCAATTTAAACACATCTTTATTTTATCACATTTGATTAAATTGTATTAGTAATGATGAGCTTTTGTTCTAAATTTTGTTCTAAATATTATATTCTAAAGTTAGTATTTTCCAAGTGCATTTCATGTCATGTGACTTGAGTGAGCGATCACACTCGGTTACTACTCAGGGCTCGACATTAACGCTTGTCCGGGACAAGTGGATTTTGTGAAAGGGCAAGTGAAAGGGGATTTTACTTGTACTGCGTGTAACATTGTAATATTTGATCTAATAATGAACGTTATTTTGAGAGAGTAAAGCCCATCCACAGATCAGTCTGATTTCTCTCTCTGTTAGTGATTCAGATCAGAAACACGAATTACAAACTCCGAGTCAATTGAATCGGTTGATTCACAAAATGACTAACTGTTTCGAATCGCCGCTCGCTGAGAGACCTGGGGCTCGTTCTTCGTACGTTGCTTACAACATCCGAGATCAAATGAGACATCCAAGATCGGGCTAATCATGATCCGGCTAACTGGGTTCTTCGAACACACCTGTTGTTCATGATTAGTATCGCTGGATTGAGTTATCTGAGATAAGTGCGCGTTCATGCGTTGGTTTAAAAGGGGATATGTATCAATAGTAGAAACAATGATTAGCAACGCTGTTATTGGCTGTTCAGCATGGCCAAAGAACGTGCCCAGTTTTTCTCCCAAGCAGAACAAGAGCTTTTATTGGAAGGTTATGCCGAATTTGAGTCTTTAATTAAAATGACAGGAAACATCTCAAAGCATGCAAAAGGTGCTGCCCATGTTACTTGTTTTTTCCTTGATATGTTATTTTATTTATATTTTTATTTTTATATACACTACCGTTTAAAAGTTTGGGGTCAGTAAGACTTGTAATAGTCTTTAAAGAAGTCTCTTATGCTCATCAAGGCTGCATTTATTTGATTAAAAATACAGAAGAAAAAACAGTAATATTGCAAAATGTTTTTACAATATAAAATAATGTTTTTTATTTTAACATACTTTAAAATAGAATTTATTCCTGTGATGAAATTTTTATCAGCTGTTACTCCAGTCTTAAGTGTCACATGATCCTTCAGAAATCATTCTAATATGCTGATTTATTATTAGAATGATCAATGTTGGATAATATCAACAGTTGTGCTGCCAAATATTTTTTGGAACCTGTGATTTTTTTCCCCCCCCCAGGATTCTTTCATGAATAACAAGTTTAAAAAGTATATATATTCAAAATATGTATTTTTTTTAATAACAATGTAAATTATTTATTATTAACTTTGAATACATTTTTAATTATTAACTCAATACATCCTTGTTGAATAAAAGTATTAATTACTTTAAAAAAAAAATGTACTGACCCCAAACTTTTGAACGGTGTATATATATATATATATATATACAGTTGCAATCAAAATTATTCAACCCCCTTGACTTGTAAGACATTTTGCTACAGAGAACAACATTTTGTGAAACAAATTAAACAAAGGCATCAGTAAACTATTAAAGAAAGTTTATTAAGACACATTTGAGTAATTCTGAGAACGTAAGTTGATGAATAATAATTAAAAAAAATCGAATTGGCTCTAAACATTCATGTTCAAAATTATTCCTCCCCTGAAAAAGCTTTCAGATCACTGATAATCTTTGGTTTTTACTTTGCCACTGCTTGCTTCAAATTCAACCATGTATTTTCAGTGAGAATTACATCTGGAAACTGAACAGGCCACTTATTAAAAAAACATTCTATGACTGATCCCTGAACCAAGCGTAAGTAGATTTGAATGTATACTTTGGGATGATTGTCCTGCAGGAAAGTCCATTGATTTTTAGCTTCAGACATTGCACAAAAGGCATCGCAATGTTTGCCAAAATGGTGTGATACTTTAATAAATCAATGATATCCTTTGTATGGTCATGTTTTCCACTTCCTGCTACAGTAGAACAACCCCATAAAAGGACTGGCCCACCTCCGTGTTTGATGATGGAGATGGTGTTCTTCTGCTTATAAACTTTGTCTTTTTGGCACCAGACGTACCTCTGATCCATACATCCAAAAAAGTTCCAGTTCGGTCACATCACTCCATAAAACATTCTTCCAGAACTCCACAGGTCTTTAACTAAATGAATTTTACCATGTTCAAGTCAGCTTTTTGTTCTTCTTGGTCAAGAATGGTATTCAGCAAGATTCCTCAACATGAAGACTATACTTGTCTAGTGTCCTTCTTATACACAGCAATGAAATATTTGTCCTCCTTTCTTCTGGTCGTCTTGCAAGGCTTTGGCTGTACATTGCAAGTTTTTCTCAGTTGATCTGATCAAACATTTTATGATATTGTGCTTTTTTGTTCAACACCCTCAAAGGTTTTCTGGTTCAACACACTTTAATCTGGAATACGACTGCCAGCTGTGTCTCTAGGAACTTGTAATGTCTTAGAAATCTTCATGTAGTTTTAAGATAACAAACTATTTCTTCTCTATTGATTTAGTGTCAGCTCTCTGTTGACTTTTCCATATTTGCTACTCATCTTCAGCACTTGTATGGGCTAAGAGTATACTATGTGTAACACCCCAAGCTAATTACATTTTTAATACGTTTGTAAAGGCTTAATTATGTTTTAAGACAATTTTGTTCCTGACCATAAAAATAACTGTCTTAAAACAGCAATGTTGAATAGGGGTTGAATAATTCTGACATAGCTGTGTTATTAAAAAATCCTATAACTCAAAAACATTACATTATATATTGACATTATCACTTTTAACATGCCAGAAAACTGTTTTAGATGCAATTTAGTCCTGAATCTTCAGAAAGAGCAAAAATCATTTGTAAAGTAGGCTACTGCAGTCTCTGGGGGGTTAAATAATTTTGATTGCAACTGTATGTGACCCTGGACCACAAAACCAGTCTTAAGTCGCTGGGGTATATTTGTAGCAATAGCCAAAAATACATTGCATGGGTCAAAATTTTAGATTTCTCTTTTATGCCAAAAATCATTAAGAAATTAAGTAAAGTTCATGTTCCATGAAGATTTTTTGTAAAATTCCTACTGTAAACATATCAAAATGTAATTTGTGATTTGTAATATGCATTATTAAGAATCTGATTTGGACAACTTTAAAGGTGATTTTCTCAGTCTTTTTGATTTTTTTGCATCCTCAGATTTCTGATTTCAAATAGATGTATCTCAGTCAAATATTGTCCTATCCTAACTAACTATACATCAATAGAAAGCTTATTTATTGAGCTTATAAATAATGTATAAATCTCAGTTTTGTCAAATTTAACCTTATGACTGGTTTTGTGGTCCAAGGTCACATATAGGCTATATATATATAATGTGTGTGTAGCTGTGGTCATCATTCATGTGTGAATCGTCGTAATTATTTTCTACACTTTTTTTGCAAAATACTTTTTTTTTCCCACATGAGTCAGTCCGCGTCAGTCGTGCTCTTTAACCAATCAGATGTGACCTCGCCATTTCAACCAATCATAACCCGCCAGGAGCGCAGCCTAAATCCTGTTTACATGAAATAAACCTGCTCTCGAGCAGGTTTAAGCTTGCGCACCTGTTGCTATGACAGCAAGTCCAGGATGAGCTTCGAAGAACTGAACGATCCAAGATCACGCGGAATCGTCAACAATCAAATCCAGCTAACTGAGTTAGCGAGGTACGAAGAACGAGCCCCTGAACATAGTAAGAAATCACGAGAGTGTAGGATTCTGTCTAAAAGTCACAGTTGTCATGTTTAGGTGCAGAAAGCTTTAATGCCAACCATATATTAAAATTAGTGGTGGGCCGTTATCGGTGTTAACGTGCTGCGTTAACGTGAGACTCTTATCGGGCGATAAAAAAAATATCGCCGTTAATCTATTCTCAAAGTTGGGTTGGGAGCTGGGTCTAAAATACGTAAGATATGATGACTTTCACCTTGATATTTTAGCGCGGATGACGTATATCTAGTTGAATTGCACTGTAGGGGGCGAGAACAAGTCTTCAACTTCTGTGAAATTACCACATCAAATGAGACGTGCAAACATGAATGCAGCTATGAAGCCGCTTCAGGGCAGGTGCGCTAGACCTTGTAACAGTTACACAGCAGCATTAACTAGTTTTATGTGAATTTAATGGCAAGGTATAAAAACAGGAAGTATAGTGTTAAAAATGTACATTGAAGGAAAAAAGTAGAAAAAGGAAGATAGAGAAAAGCATTCCAAGATTTACGATGTTAATAACTTTAGCAATGCATCATCATATGGGTACAGAATTCTATGATATACAACATTTCTATGATATGTTTGTGATTCTAGAGAGAAGTGAACGAATGGGACTTTTATTTTGCTCTGGTGATGTGACGTCATAAAGATGCGCTGAGCTCCTCATCTGTTGTGATTCACCTGAAGAAAGGTTTGTGGTTTTAAAGTTGTTAAACTAATGCACACTGTTATATCAATTAAAACATTTACAAGCTATGTAAAATAAATAAATCCGTCATTGTTAAATATAACGTTGTAATGCTTTATTTAGTGTTAGTTAAATAAAACGTTAGCCTTTAGTAACAGAGAAGGTGCGTCTCAGTTCGCTCTCGATATCTTGAATCAATCGTCTGATGATAAGAAGTGATGAGAGAAACTGAGAATCCGAATCATTTGTGAAATGATTCAGTGATTCGATTCAGCGGCACGCGGACTACAAACGACAACAACAAACAAACGATGAATCACAACCGAGAAGGATTTCATTAAAGTGTAATATATTAGATAAGATAAATAATTGAATAACAAATATAAATAAAAAAAATAACCTGCCTAAATATGAACGTTCTGTGTAATTTGTATATACTGTATATCAAGTCTATAACCTCTGTCTTACTAGTGCACTGACTACTGAACTAGGGGCTGATTGAGACGCACAGAGATTTAGTTTGCATGCATTTTTCTTTCTATTAATTATTCTCATCTTAAACAGGACAAAGTGTTCAACCACACAGAAAAACTCCTGGAGAATCAGCAGAGACACACTGTTATAAAGATGGCGTTTATTAAAGAGGAGAGCGAAGACATGAAGATTGAAGAAACATTCACATTGAAACATGAAGATAGTGAGGAACAAACAAATATGGTGTTCATTCGAGAGGAGAATGAAGACATTGAAGAGGCATTTAGAGTCAAACATGAAGATACTGAGGAACAAACAGGTTGGTTTTTAATCTCAAAACTGAAATTAATTGTATTCATGAATGATGTCACAGGAGTGCAGAAATGTGGAGACATTCAACAGAAGTGTTGATCACATGACAAACACTAACACAATATCTTGCTTTCACATCATGAATTAAGATTAAGTAACTTTAATATTAACCTAAACAATATGCTCCATCCACACGAGCGTTTCCAAACATTTGAAAGTGAGGTGATGGAGGATTTGCAAACAAAATACTGTGCTTGGCATTTGTTTACTGAACCCCAAGCTTTGTAAATAACATCAAAACTAAGCAAGTATTTCTGACAAGCCAAATTCTACTTTTACTATAAAACTTAAATGGTAGTAAATAATCAAATGACATTGTTACCTCAATTTTGTCTTGAAAACTGACTGGATCCACACCAGCAGCGTACGTATGATTGAATGCCCACAGAGTGCTGCTTTAGCAAATCATGCTGCTGTTCATTGTGTCTTTAAAGGAGATTTGTAGCACTTAATAGCATGAGGAACAAATGTTGACAGACTGTACATAGAGATCGATTTAAGAAACTCTTTGATACAGAAACATGCATTGTGAGTTATTATTTAATGTTTCAAAATACGAGCAAGAATGCAATATTCCTTGAACATCCAAATTATCGCAAATGTTGATTTTATATAAGTTAAAGGGATAGTTCACCCAAAAATGATAATTTGATGTTTATTTGCTTACCCCCAGGGCATCCGAGATGTAGATGACTGTGTTTCATCAGCAGAACACAAACTAAGATTTTTAACGAAAACCCGTGCAGTCTGTCAGTCGAATAATAGGGTGAAATAAACATCAAAGATGCTTTGCCACAAGCTGCCTCTGCCACTGTAGGAACTACTTACTATAGTGATGTTATAGTGATGCCGATGTTCTTCCAAGATGGTATTCCTTGGAGCATCCACATTGTTGGAACCCTTCCACATCATCAGCAGGGATCTCAGGGTCTCAGGTGTTTCGCCCCTTAACCTGAACACCTCGCCTGAGTGGGGCCGTGAAGACTGCCTAGCCTTCACCTGCAGAAGGATTCCAACTGTGGGCTCTCTTCAGCCACAGCCATCTTGAGCTGGACTCGGCTGCTGCAGCTATGCCTCTGGTGGCTTTCTTCAGAAGTTTCGGCTCCAGGCCCAACTTCTGGAGGAAGTAGCGCACCGATTTTGCTGGGAACCCGCGGCACCCAACTTCAATGGGGTAGCTGGTTGCATGCCACCCCTTTAAAGTGGCTTCGTCGACCAGGTCTTGGTACTTGGCTTTTTTCAATTGGTGTGACGTGGCTAGCCTCTCTTCCCAGGGCACCGTGAGTTCAACAATTATGATGGTTTTCGTGCTCCTGGATAGCAGGACCATGTCTGGTCGGAGGGATGTCACTGCCACATCCTGAGGGAAGACAAGTTTCCTCTTCAGGTCCACTCTCAACTCCCAATCAGAGGCTCGCTGCAAGGTAGAGGGTGGGTTCTTGGTCCCCATGCCAGTCTTATGAGCCTTGTCTCCTTCCCTCACAAAGGTTGTGGACTGGGGCGGGTAGGCCTGCTTGTTGTTGGTTTTGACTCGCTGCTGTTCCACCCATTTGGCAATTTCCGTGAGGACTTTGTCGTGCCTCCATCTGTAGCGGCCTTCTGCCAATGCTTTTGGACAACCGGCCAGAATGTGGTTTAGTGTACAGAATGCTGCTCCACATTGGTTGCACGATGGGTCTTCCTCTCCGCCCCAGATCTTTATATTCCTTGGTGTTGGCAGCAGGTCAGTCACTGAGCGCAGGAGAAAGCTTAGCTTCCCCTGGTCGGTCTGCCACAGTTCCTTCCAAGACAATGGTCGCTCCTGTGCCTGGTCCCACTGCGTCCATCGACCCTGAGAAGCAAGTCCAATCGCTTTCACCTGACGATCCTCCTCTGCTGCCTCGCGGACTCTTTGCACCACAAGGCCTCTTCTAGCTCTGGTATCAGCCCTGCTCCACCTCTTATCACTATAGTGCCCGAGGCCCAGGCGTCCCCGACATACCACGCCTACGATTTCTTGGTGTTTCCAGTAGGATTCTGCTTCCATTACGGCTTGCTGGGGTCTCCACTTTCTGCCACATTTGATGGTCTTGCTTGCATGTCTTACTTTCCCATCTTTAGACGATAGCAGTGTACTGACTGCCCTTGCTTTGGTGGCTTTAAACTCCTCAACTACCGATGAGATTGGCAAGGGAAGCTTGGAGGTCTTGCTGTACAGGTTGACTGCACTGAATGATGGGGGGACTCCCAACCATTTCCGCAAGTACTTGCTGCACAGTCTTTCCATTCCTTCCACCTGGGACACGGGAAAGTCGTAGAGTAGGAAGGGCCATTTCAGCCGGGGTATGATGCCGTACTGGAAGCACCAGACTTTGAACCTCCCGAGCAGCTGGCTGTGCTCGACTGCCTTAAGCCAGGTGTTCAGCTGGGCCTTGATATTAGTGAGATTGCCGGTGTCCTTTAGAGAGCTGTCGTACTGCTTACCAAGGCATCGGATCCTTTGATCTTGGATTGTTGGGATCTCAGAGCCTTGGATGTTGAAGGTATTTCCTGTTAACTTCCCCTTCAAGATACTGAGGCTCCTTGACTTTTCTGGTTTGAACTGCAGGCGTGCCCATGTTGCCATTTTTCCCAGTGCGCTCAGGATCCACTGTGTCCCCTGCATAGATGGAGTCATCACAGTCACATCGTCCATGAAAGCTCGACACGCGGGGTGTCTCGTGCCGTCTACTGCTTCTGGGCCTCTGCAATGCATTTCTCCTGCCTTTAACAACAGATTCATAGCCGCTATGAACAGGGCCACGGAAATTGTGCATCCTGCCATGATTCCCTTCTCAAGCCTTTGCCATTTGGTGGTGATGCTTCCTACGGTGAACCTCATCTGCAGCGCATCCATATGTGCCATTACAAGCTTAATTACCTCTGGAGGAACTCGGTAGTGATCCAATGCCTTTCGGATCAGCTGATGTGGGACACTTGGGTAGGCTTTGGCGAGGTCCAACCACACAACGGAGAGGGTGTTGTTGCTACTCCTGGCTTCATTGATCAGCTGGCTAATCACTGCCGTGTGCTCCAGGCAGCCTGAATATCCCGGTACTCCTCCTTTTTGGACACTGGGATCAATGAATTCGTTGGCGAGCAGGTATGTTGTTAGCCTTTTGGCGATGATGGACCAGAATATTTTTCCCTCTACGTCCAAGAGGGAAATCTCCCGGAACTGATCGAGTCTGGTGGAATTTAGCTCTTTTGGCACAAAGCAGCCCTCAGCAAGAGTCCAAAGCCCAGGTTCCAGCTTCTTCTTCCACAGTGTCCGTAAGAGCTTTGAGAGCCTTTTCAGCAGCAGTGGGCAGCATTTATAGATTTTGTAGGTGGTTCCTGATGGTCCTGGGGCTGATCCTGCCCGTGCTTTTTTAACCACTGCCCTCACTTCGTCCGCGGTGAAGTCTGCCATGTTAAAAGAGGTGTGTGGTGTAAGAATCGGCAGTTGGAACGGGCATTCATCCAAAGGAATACTTCTAGAGAAGTCTCCATGTGCAGCTGCCACACTGTCTTCTATTTCCTCCTTTGCACATGACAGGGTCCCACCCTTCGGCTTTCCTAGTAGGTCCGCTGTGAATTGGAAAGGGTTGTTAAAAAAGGCTTTCCTCTTTCGGCGCTTCTCCCTCTGCTTCTCCCGTGTGGTCTCAGCACTCCGAAGCTGGATTAGCCTTTTCCGCATCTCTCTGCTGATCTCATTCAGAGCCGCTCTTTCCTCGTCGCTTGCTTCCCGCCACCTTCTTTTTAGCGTCTTTAACTCTTCTCGCAGTTCTTTGATCTGTCGCTGTCTCCTGCTAGGCCCTGCTGGTGGCCTAGGAGTCTTGCTTTCTTTTCCGCCAAATGTGTCATGGCACGTCTGGTACACAATGTCAACCATGATCCTGATCTTCTTGGCTGCATCTCCTTTCAGAGTGTTTTCCAGGATGGTATTTAGATCATCATCCAGTTGGGTCCATCGGCAGTCTGCTGCTGGTGGTAAGTTCAACCGTGGTTTTCTCTCGAAGTCTTTTAGACCTTCGGGTTCACCGACTCTTCCTGTGCTCTGAGTAGGTTGAGCAGGGAGGTCTGGGGCACTGTGGTTTGCCTCCTGGCCCTGGTCCTCCTCCACCGACTGATGAACATCCTTAACAAACTTAGAGATGTCACTCTGCGTAAGCTTAGGTGTTCTGCGTTGCTGACTCTGCTCTTTGCACTTGGACTTGCCTTGGTGGATTTTTACACCACGCTCGTTCTTGAACAGCCCTCCACAGATGTTGCATCTTCTTGTTTCTTCAGCCTTCTGTCTTTCCGCATCCAGTCTCGTAGTCCTTTTCCCATTGTCCGGGTCTTTAACCATTGATCCGTCCGATGGCAGATTATCCTCCCCCCCTCCTCGGTCTGCCTGGGGCACCAAACCTTTAAAAGTAAACAAAAACACGCACAGACAAATCCAAATTACACCCTGCGGCTCGTGACGATACATTGATGTCCTAAGACATGAAACGATTAGTTTTTGTGAGAAACTGAACAGTATTTATATCATTTTTTACCTTTGATACACAGCCACGTCCATCTGTCATGAGCACCAGCTTTGCATCCGGCTTGTTACCTGTGTATATGTGCTCTGGCGCAGTATACGCAAACGCCGTAAGGGGAAATCGGTTAAAAGTCCCGGATGAGTTTACGCAAGCAAATGTAATATTTTAGCTTTAAATCGGTTTGAACAATCAGGATAAGCACAAGTAATTACCATTTTGAATAGCCGCTATATCCACAGTCTGTGTGCACTGTGTAAACAATGAGTGTCGTATACAAGCGACAGATCGCTTCCGACGTTTGCGTATACTACGTTAGTGCGCGTTCACATGTCACGAGCCGAAAGCTAAGCTCGTGCTCAGGAGAGATGGACGTAGCTGTGTATCAAAGGTAAAAATGATATAAATACTGTTCAGTTTCTCACAAAAACCGATCGTTTCGTGTCTTAGGACATCAATGTAACGTCACGAGCCGCAGGGTGTATTTTGGATTTGTCTGTGTATGTTTTTCTTTCCTCTAAAGACTTGGTAACCATTGACTGCCATTATTTGGCAACTGCACCGGTTTTTGTTAAAAATCTTTGTTTGTGTTCTGCTGAGGAAACAAAGTCACCTACATCTTGGATGCCCTGGGGGTCAGCAAATAAACATCAAATTATCATTTTTGGGTGAACTATCCCTTTAAACAAAAAGGTAATAAGTGAACATTTTCACATTTTTAAATGCAGCCTACATTTTAAATACAATATTGTTTTATTTTATAACAAAAAAATAATAGTTCCAACGTAATCCACAACAGAACTGGTGTGTGTCTACAAGAAACAGCAGTGTTTCGTTACTGAACGAATCTGCAGCTTTAAATGATTCAGAGACAGTGATCATTAACCCATTCATAACTACAGCCATTTGCTTCATGACTAAATAAATGAATGAGTGACGCGATGCCTTGCTCATTAAGACAGTGACTTACAACTTCCACAAAATAATTAAAAGTCCTCTCCTGAACTGCACCTTCTGCAACTTCACCGTCTCTTTATTTTGCCCTAATCTCTCTCTGTCTCTCACATGACTCTAAAGTTTAGCAAACTATGCTTTCTAAATGGCCTAAATGTTAAAATTAGGACAGTGGGGAAAATAATTATTAGTTCCCAGCTAGGTAACTTCCAATGTATCCGCCTTTATGAAATTTTGACCGAACTTCAGGCGCTGCATGATATTGCTGCACCTGTGAACGCAATGCTATATTGGTCTCATAGGATTCAATGATCTATGCTAAGGTATGCTAAAAGTGATATCGCCAGAACAGGAGAATAGCTGAATGGATTTCAACATGGTAAAACTCAACTTATTAACTCGTAGTTGGAGAATGAGCCTATTTCCAAAAAAAAAGTGAAGTGTTCCTTTAAACTGGTGTTAACTTCTTTTTTTACCTCAGACCTGATGACACTGAAAGAGGAGCATCAAGAACTAAATGAAACTAAAGAGAAAGATCAAAATGAGGAACATCCTGATTTCAAAATACACGAAAAATCAATTAGTTGCTTACAGACCGAAAATATGTCCACACCAAAGAAAGATCAAAGCACAAACCTTCATTCCCACATGATGATTCACACTGGAGAGAAGCCTTTCACCTGTTCTCAGTGTGGAAGGTGTTTTACACAGATGAAACAACTTAATGCCCACATGAGTGTTCACACTGGAGAGAGACCTTACACCTGCCAACAGTGTGGAAAGTGTTTCACATGGAAAAGTCACCTTAATGTCCACATGACAATTCACACTGGAGAAAACCCCTTCACTTGCTCTCAGTGTGGAAAGTTTTTTACACGGATAAAACAACTTAATGCCCACATGAGTGTTCACACTGGAGAGAAGCCTTTCACCTGCGAACTGTGTGGGAGGAGTTTCACGATTGAAGCAAACCTAAGAACTCACATGAGAATTCACACTGGAGAGAGATCTTACACCTGCCAACAGTGTGGACGAATGTTCAGTCGACAAGATAGCTTTAATGCCCACATGAAAATTCACACTGAAAAGAAGCCATTCATATGTCCTCAGTGTGGAAAGTATTTTAAGTGGAAAAGTCACTTTAACGTTCACATGAGAATTCACACTGGAGAGAAGCCCTTCACTTGCTCTAAATGTGGAAAGTGTTTTACACAGAAAAAACAATGCAATGCTCACATGAAAATTCACATTGAAAAGAAGCCATTCATATGTCCTCAGTGTGGAAAGTCTTTTAAGTGGAAAAGTCACTTTAATGTTCACATGAGAATTCATAATGGAGAGAAGCCCTTCACTTGCTCTAAATGTGGAAAGTGTTTTACACAGAAAAAACAATGCAATGCTCACATGAAAATTCACATTGAAAAGAAGCCATTCATATGTCCTCAGTGTGGAAAGTGTTTTACATGGAAAAGTCACCTAAATGTCCACATGAATAATCACACTGGAGAAAAGCCCTTCACTTGCTCTCAGTGTGGTAAGGGTTTCACACATAAAGCAAACCTAAAGGGTCACCTGAGAGTTCACACTGGAGAGAAGCTTTTCAAGTGTCTTCAGTGTGAGAAAAGTTTCACACATCAAAACAGCATGAAACGTCATTTGGAAACTCATTCTAGGAAGAAATTGCCAGTTGCCTCAGATTGACGAAGTTTAGAAAAAGGAGTCATTTCAATCATCACATTTATAGATACATGTAAAAAATTTCCTTTGTTAAAGTGTATGTCAAAAATGCTATGTAATGTAAAATCAAGGCTGGTTCTGAATTAATACGATAGATCTGACTGACTGAAAGTGAAGTGGATTTTGTTGGACTTTCAAAGCGTCCAATGCGTGTTCAAAAATGGTTTGGAGTCAATCAGTCAAAGTTTAAAAGTTTTATTCAAGCTCAGCAAATAGGAGAGACCAAGAGTAACATATACAGCGCTCGAGAAGCTCAGCTCTTCTAAGTTCCCTATGTGCTTCTGAATTCTCTTTCAGAGACGCACCCTTATATTTCACAATTCTCGCTATCTTTTACTCCTCCCGTGCATCTTCTGCTGGTGCCTAAAACAGAAGTTTCTTTCCACCGTCCACACACACAGCTCATACATCCTGTTAGACTTTCAAAGGTATCTGTTCTGGAAAATATATAAAACATATTCAAACTGAAAAGTACCACAATTTTCACCAGTGATATTCCCTTCAGCTCTCATTCACACTCACTGAAATATTCAACCATTCCGGCTTGAGGCTCGCGATGAATGCCGTTGGTTTAGTCAAGATTGGTCCTACCCTAGTAACTGTTGTCATCCACATTCTGACCAAAGGCTAAATTCACAGTAACATCCTAACAAACCAGTGTCTTTATGGCAGAGTTGGTAGCAGTAGTATATTTGTCTGCTGTTCTGAGTTCAGCCAAGTGTTTTGCTCTATTCTAATGCGCTCTCTCTTCTAAACCACATCTCAATATGGTGGCGGACAGGTGGAAGAACTGCGGGACAGAGTTTTGCTCAATCGAAAAGAGAGACCTTGAGGTACACTCAATTTAGGTTGAATTTTCATATCTTGAGACACAAATACAGGGGCTACTTGAGAAACACTCATAGTTATGCAAACAGAAAACTTTGTTGGAAACCTCTCGGGTTGAGGACACTATACCTCTTGGGTTGAAGCCAATATCTACACCGGGGAACTTTGTTCATGACATGAGAGGAACGATGACATCAACGTTCCCGCTCCTGGTGGAGGGCCGGGAGCCACTGTGTACTTCAGTCGACGGTACCCACATTTTCTCAAAAAGAGCTAGTTTTCTCACCTCTGGGGCCTCGGCCCCGAGTTTCCTTCCTGAGCAGCACTTACACTCATCGGAACCAGACTCGGAGCCCTCTGTCGCCAGCGTGGGAACCAGGGAAAAAGGTAAGCGCTGCTTAGTGCAGTTATACCAGGGGTGTCAAACATACGGCCCGCGGGCCGAATGCGGCCCACTAAGGCGTCCAATACGGCCCGCAGGATGCTTTGAACAATAAAATTAAATATAATATTTTTTTTATTATCATTATTATTACTAGAAGTAGTGGTATTAAATAAAGTATATGTAAGGGTATTCGCGGCAATATTATCTTGGTTTTATTCATTTTTTATTTTAATGTTTTATTGTCTCTAACACGCATTCTAAAGCGGCGCCTAAAGCAAATTTCGAACACGTCGGCTAACTGAGTAACTGAGCGTGGCAAGCACTCGCGTGTATGGTAAAGGCAGCGGAGCTTGTGTGTCCTGAGAAAAAAACTTTTGCCAGTATTAGCTTGTCAAGACATAGCCTACTGTGGCTAAAAGAATTAAGGACCTTGCAAGAAACTTGAACCGTCAGCTTAAAGACAAAGTTACTTGTTGCTTGGACAGACGTTAGCTGGTTGCTGATGCTGATGCATTTTCCTTTTATTTGATGATCGCGCCGTCTGGGAGGCAAGTGGTAAAATAATAATTATTCTTGATTACTAATTTTAATCAGTTCATTAAAACTAAAATAATACCTTAAAATGAAAACTTAATTTTACGATCTGAAATTACTTATACTGGTGAACCCCTTTTAGTCCAAGGATAGTATGCCGTTCATATAGGAGGCTCAGAACGGCTCTAAAATAGAGAAAACCTGACCGATTTCATCAGAGATTGCGGAGAGTCACGTCCATATGTCAGTTAACGTCATTCTTTTCAGCGTGCATTTGGTTTAAAAGTAGGGGTGATTAAGGCCCCGATCAACCCGAACGCGTCTTTTATATCTAAAAACGTGAGGCGCACCGCACTGCCTTTTGGTGACTTTAAATGTTTAATGTTACATTGGTGACTTTTTTTTATGGTGCTAGGCAATGACCAAAACAGTTGTCCTGCCAGTCAAATCAAAGGATTATAGCGCGAGCGCTCTAAAATCTTTGTTTTTTGCTGTTAAAAATACCCTAAAAAATACAGCTCTGGGTTACCCACGACAGACACCAAAAGTTTCTCCTTCATTTCTTGCAGTCTCCGGACTTTTTAAGCAACGTAAAATCTAATCACCAATACGAAATGACGTTGGGCGTTTTTCTGCTCAGAGTTGCTTTTTTTTCAACTTCAGGCGCTCAAGGCGCTTCTGCAAAAACGCGAGGCGCCCAGGGCGCATAAGCAGCGTGCAGAACGCTCACTGACAACAGAAAACCATTCAAAAAAGCAGACAGATAAAAGGGGCGAGCAGATAATTTATTTGAAGCTGTGGATTCGAGTGACGTTTGACCTCACCTGCGCATCTCTAGTAGGCTACGTATGTACACATGCGTAATGCATTACAAATGCATTCTAGATTTTTATTTGTTAAAGTGCTCATTTCTAGTGTACAGTTCATATCCGAAGTATTTTTTTCATTAGAATTAACTCTTTTTTTTAAATATATATAAGCTTTTGAGTTGTAAAATTTTAAAGGCAGTTTTGCAGAATATTGTGTCTTTCTAGTGTTTTTTTTTTTTTTTTTGGCAAATTAATTTGTAATTTGGTGAATAGGGAGATTCGGCCCGAACATGGTCACATTTCCTCGCATCCGGCCCTCACCCTAAAATGAGTTTGACACCCCTGAGTTAGACTCTTCTCCAGGACGTACATCCTTCTGAGTTCAGTCTCCTTCTCTGTCTTCCCCTAGGCTGCCCCACAATGGTCACATTGGTCAACGTTCCCTTGATACCGCTACGGTGGTTGATATGGACGGTACGGCACAGCACGGCTTTGCGTTTCAGATCACCAGGCGTCCGCCCAGGTTCAGAGGTACCCTTTACACTTTTGTTCACTCGGCCATGCGTGCATCTGTCCTGCCTGCAGAGGTCGCGATCCTACTGGCCTGTCTCTCCAGCCGGGATGAGGTCAGGGTTTTACAGTCCCTACTTCAACGTGCCCAGAAACAGTGGTGGGTTAACCCTTAAAGACCTAGAACTATTTTGGGGGTCACCTGACTCGCCTGTATTTTTTTGTTTTTTCTAACTTATTCTAGCAGTTAGCATTAAGTGTCATATATCATTTTAAACAGGAGAACCTGAAGTTTCAGTCTATATCACTTAAAATCATGGAAAATGTACCTATTCTCAGACAAAAGATATAAAAGTATTAAATTTTAAGAAAAACGTCTTAAAAAATGTGGTGTTTTCTACTGTTAACTCAAACAAAACCTTTTGAAGTTTGATTTTTTTTCTTTAGAAAGTTATATTTAAATGTTTTAGACTACCAAATAAAATTTTGTCTACATCTAACATTCCCTTAGCAAGTTATAGCAATTTATTACAATATTATTATAGGCGTTTTTCAATGAAAAAAGGTGTACTTTATTTACTGACAATGTAGATGTGTCCAAAAGTTCAGAGAATAGAGTAAATATAAAGATTATTATATAATAACAGAACACTGAAGCAAATGTGACTTTTTTCAAAGGAAATATATTATAAATTTACAATGAACAACAATTTCAAGTGTAACAATTAGTGAAAACTGCATTGTTTAACCAAAATACAAAATAGTGCAAATAATCTTCAACAATGTACAAATAAAAAATACTTTGAGTGCAAATGAACAAATTGTGCAAGTAATCTTTACCAACAATAAACAAATAGAAACAATACTTTGTGCAAATTAACAAGTTGTGCAAGTAATCTTTACCAACCATTTACAAAAAGAAAAATTACTTTGAGTGCAAATTAACAAATGGTGCAAATCTTCACCAACAATGTACAAAGAGATAAACTATGTATTTACATCATTTTCAGTAAGGACCGTCCTGAGGTTTTATGTGCCAGCTTGTGACCACCTGCCACTATGCCACTGACTGAAACAGTTTCTGTGGGCAACAAGACACAGTCCCACATCACACCGTGCACACTTCCATATGGTGCGCTTCTTGCAGAGCTTGCAGTACCACCGCCCCTTTGTTGCCGTATAAGCGGATCTCTGTCTCTCAAAGGAGGAACTTCTCTCCCACTCCCCCTCTGCCTCCTCATCCACACAGGCCAGAGACTCAGGTAAGCACTGTGCCCCTCTTGGTGGTACATCACTGCCTTTTGGGACTCCACACAGCTCTGCAGACAGCTCCTCCATGAATTGGCTGTGAGACATGGGCACAGTCTCAGATGACAGACACATCTCTTTGTGCAAAATATAGCTGTTGGTTGCAGCTATGTCAATGAAGTGATACAGCAGTGTCCTGTACCACCTGTTGGACCTCTTACGTACTGTGTAATACTGGATGAGCTGGTCAGAAAGGTCTACACCCCCCATGAATTTGTTGTAGTCCACCACACAACGAGGTGCCGCAATGTTTTTCTTGTGCCATCTTCCAGTTTCCTTGTTGAGGACGTTCCTGATGACAGTGTCACCATCAAAGGCTCGGTGGATTGTAGAGCACACGGACACTTCTCTTGTGTCCATCCATTTCATGAACAACAGTTCTTGTTGTCTGATCCATCGAATTGAACCCCTGGGGCTCTGTGACGTCAGTGCATTTAGTTTTGTCTGAGGGACATTGGCTTTGCCTTCATATATTGTCTGAGTCCAATTTTGGCTTTCGTGGCCACCATTCTTTCATCTATGGCAATCTGCTTCCTTGGCTGCCACAGTGCCTTGCATGCGTTCTTTACTGTGGTGTAAAGAGGCTGGAGACGCTGGAGGGGGTCATAGTCTGGGGATCCCTTTTTCCTGTCATTTTCGATGTCATGCTCTGGGTTACTCATGTGAACAGTTCTGCTTATCGCCATGAATCTGTCTCTGGTCTTCATGGAAGCAGGAAAGTGTACGCTAAGGTGTGATCCCTTTCTCCAGTAATCTCTAGCTCTTGGCAGTTTCAGAAGTGCCATATAGATCATAAGGCCTACGTATTTCAGGAATGTGTCAGGCTTCAGCTTTTCCCAAACAAACTTCTTTCCTTTAGAAAGCTCCTTTTCCGCATTTATATTGGTGTTATTGCAGATCGTTCTGAGAGCTGCATCACTAAAAAACTGTCTTAAAATTTGTGCAGGAGAGTAGGTTACACCGACAAAACCCTGTAATCCAGGGACTCGTTTTGGAAAGAGGTTTGGAAGCTGCTGGGCAGTGTCTGCCACCTCAGGTCCATTCCACCCAGGCCCTTGCTCCTGTGGCCCATGCAGTGAATCCTCATGTCGCCTTTCAGCTCCACTTTCTCTTCTATTTCCTCTGCCTCTTCTTCTGCTTCTCCCTCTCCCTATTCTGTTTCCTGGTCCCCATTCACTTCCACTCTCTCGTCTTTCTCCTCTGCCTCTTCCTCTTCCTCTGCTTCTCCCTCCCCCTCTTCTGTTTCCTGGTCCCCTGTCAGCTCCACTGTCTCTTCCTCTCCCAGTCAGGGGAGCTGATAGATATGGTGTGGCCCTCTGTCTCCTGCGCTCGAACCCCGGACCCTCCTGGACACCACCTTCAGCCCGCATGCTGATGGGGACTGTGGGCAGTGCATCTCCTCTATCATCCTCTCTGCTAAAACAAAGAGGGAAGAATGTGATTATACATTTGAATTTGATGAATTCAATTGTCTTTCTTTTATTTATTTATTTATTGCAGAACATCTAGACACAGAAACAGCTTCTTCTTTTAAATTGTCTTTTTTCCCCTCACTGAACAACATACACAGGATGGCACAGGTGAGTATATAACATATAGTTAAGTAGCAAAAGAACAGGTAGGTCTCTGGATAAACAGGTAAGTAACAAGATTTTTTAAACAAGATTTAATTTTTACTGTATTTCATATTTTTATTATATTTCATTTTTTTTTTTTTTTTTGCAGAACATCCAGACACAGGAACAGCTTCTTTCATCATTGTCATTTTTTTCCCTAACTGGACAAACAACATTCACAGAAGGGCACAGGTGTGTATATAACATATAGGTAAGTAGCAGAAGAACAGGTAAGTCTCTAGATAATCAGGTAAGTAACTCATTTATTTTATTTTATTTCTACTGTATGTGTTTTTTTTTTTTTTTTTTTTTTTTTTACTTATTGCACAGCATCCAGACACAGGAACAGCTATTTCATCATTGACATTTTTTCCCCTCACTGGATGAACAACATACACAGGAGGGCACAGGTTAGTATAACCTATAGGTAAGTAGCAGAAGAACAGGTAAGTCTCTAGATAATCAGGTAAGTAACTCATTTATTTTATTTTATTTATTTTTAATTCAACTGTATGTCTTTTTTTAAATTTTATTTCTTTTACTTATTGCACAGCATCCAGACACAGGAACAGCTATTTCATCATTGACATTTTTTCCCCTCACTGGATGAACAACATACACAGGAGGGCATGTTATATGAGTATAACATGGTAAGTAGCCTGGAAACAGGTAAGTAACTGGATTATGTATGCATGTATTTATTTATTCAGCCATGTATGTACTTCTTTGATTGACAACTCCTGTCACCAGGACAAATTAGTATGTGTGTCAACATATAAAGCCCATTCTGATTACTGCTAGTATATATTCATACACAGACTTCTAAACATTTGATCTGACACTTTATCCCATTGTTAAAATTAGCAGCAGCTATAATGGTATAATCAACCAAAATTGTATGCAATGCATCTAAAATAAACTACCTTACACCTAAAAAGGACAAACCTCACGAAGTAACACACACACAACAAAATGTATTTTACTGAAAATTACTGTGTGAGATTTTTTTGAACTTGACCATAAAAATACTTTTGGGAAACGACTATGTTAGAAAACTCTAAAGACGAATTGAACAGAAAAAGCAAGCAATAAATAATGCCCAAACTGCACAATAACAGAAAAAAATAAGGTAAATTACTTACATATTGTCTTCAAACGGATCGATCCCTTGGCTGTACTCCTCCTCACTGCACCAGGTATCTGCATCGGAACCTGAAGATTCCACCGGGACATCGCCAAGCAACTCGTTTGAAAATATTATCTCTAATGCCTCATCGGATGTATAGCGCTGTTTTGCCATTTCTGTTTGTGTTGTTTGCGTTGTCCAGTCATGATAAATTGCTGTCAAATAACTGATTCATGCAAAACCGTTTTTATGTGTATAAATCCATGCAATATGTGCACGTATTTTCACCCTGTATCTGGTCAAATTTCTAAACAAACATGTTGATTGGTGATTCACAAAGACAAAAGCATGTGTTTATTGGATGAGAAGATGACACTTTGCACCAATCTGGGTATGGGGGTGGGACTAAGCGTCAACAATCGTTACATTGCTCAGAGACACCAATCGCATAGCTTCTTTTTTGACGAATCAATGCGGTCAAAATGTAATGATATAATCACGTTCACTACGGAACCTGTGAATGTCCAAAATAGACGCAATGTATATCGTTGAAAAGCTGATAATCTCATTTTTGCGATAGTTTTTCAACCATACAGATTGGATTAGCGGTTCAAAAGTTATTGAGCATTTTAGAACAATAGCTATTTTTAGCCGCGGGCGGCTGTCTCGGTCTTTGAGGGTTAACACCCTTTCTGGATGGAGATCTGTCCCGGTCCCTTCTCAGGCTGTCGGCACAGACACTCACGACGAAGTGCATGAGAGTATGCTTCTGTCTCCAGGGCTGGGTTGCAGCCATCTGCCTGAAGGGCACCCACTGCTGCGTCTCGATTTTTCCCGGGCACACACCCCTTCTGCAGTCTGTTCCCTGGGGTCGAGCGCTTCACTGTGAGGTGCTTCCATTTGGCCAGTGCCCTCCTCTCGCCTTCTTTTGGCCATGGGGGCTCCCCTGTCCACTCTCCGGCAGACAGGGATTCGCGTCTCCAACCATCTCATGGACTGGTGCTTTCCAGCCCACTCGCGAGTTTCGTTGTGCGAATCCGGGGACCTGGTGGTTTGGCACCCCTGCCATCTGGTCCTTCAGGCCAACCGAGGGAAGAGCAAACTCTGCCTAGTCCAGACGATCTCTTTCCTTGGTCGGGAGCCTGACTTGGTCCACAAGACAGCCCGCCTTACTACCAAGAGCGCGCAGTCAGTGCTGTAGTGCCTGAGTTTATTCAGGCGCAACACAGCGGTCCCTCTCCTGGGGTACATGACAGCCCTAGCCGCACTGCCGCTAAGCTTGTTTCATGTGAGACCGCTTCAGCACGATCGAGTCCCATGATGGGCATGGCATCTCGGCTCACTCCCGACTGGCGTTTTCCCCCAGTGTTGCCGACTAGTCAGCCCGTGGACGGTTTGCTTACTGGTGCTAAAACTAAAGCTTAAAACTAAGTTCCTGAGACCCCGGCCCTGCTATGTGCTTAAGATTCCCACTACACCTTTCCGCGGTCAGATGGTGAACCTGAAAGCTCTGCCCCTGCAGGAGGCAGACCCAGCTTCTGCAATGCTGTTTCCAGTCCGTGCTTTATGCATATATGTGACTCTGGACCACAAAACCAGTCGTAAGGTTAAATTTTACAAAACTGAGATGTATATATTATATGAAAGCTCAGTAAATAAGCTTTCTAATGATGTATGATTTGTTAGGATATGACAATATTTGGCCGAGATACATCTATTTGAAGATCTGGAATCTCAGGGTGCAAAAAAATCTAAATCCTGAGAAAATCACCTTTAAAGTTGTCCAAATTAGGTTCTTAACAATGCATATTACTAATCAAAAATTACATTTTGATATGTTTATAGTAGAAATTTTACAAAAAATCTTCATGGAACATGAACTTTACTTAATTTCCTAATGATTTTTGGCATAAAAGAAAAATCAATAATTTTGACCCATGCAATGTATTTTTGGCTATTGCTACAAATATACCCCAGCAACTTAAGACTGGTTTTGTGGTCCAGGGTCACATATGTAGAGCACACTGGGCACTTCAGACGCACTAAGTAGCTCTTTATTAGCTTCGGAGGTCAGCAGACAGGAAATGCTGTCTCCAAACAGAGGTTGGCTCACTGGATGGTAGATGCCATCTCCCTGTCATACTTGTATCAGGGACTGCCATGCCCCTTAGGTGTTCGTGCCCACTCCACACAGAGTGTTGCCTCATCCTATGCATTGGCTCATGGCGCGTCACTGTCACTAGCAGTTATCTATAGAGCTGCAGGCTGGGCGACACCGAATACCTTCGGCAATTTTTATAACCTGCGCGTAGTGGCTGTTTCCTCCCGTGTCTTAACATAAAGACTTCAGGTGAGCAGGAGTACGGCTGTTGTTGGCTTGTCGCGCCATTCTCAAGGGATACGTGCACTATCTTCCAGGATGTAGCCCCTTGATGAACCCTGACTCCTCCATGCCCCGCAGTCAGGGCTAGATACGGAGTAGTTCCTGACTGTGCTCCTGCCTGGTCTCCTTCGCCCCGCAGGTTGTGGCAATATGTCTCAGTATTTTTTCCAGTGGTCAGCCAGAAGGGCGCTGTTTTCCTCTTATATCCCTAAAGACTTATGGATATATTGAATTTATTCTCATTCCACATGTAAAGATCTCATGTGCTCCGCCCCCCCCCCAACCTCTGCTTTAGTATAAATGGCATCCCTGTTGGTCCTCAGGGCATTGGGAAGGTTACGTTACAATGGCCGCCTGCAGACACGTCTGAAAAGACCTGCCGGCACCCGGCGTTGTGCGTAACGCGGCGTTAGGGTCCTGGCCGACACATTGCTTTGGATGTCATCTAACGTTAGATGTTTACTTTTTTCATGTGTGCACAGTTTGTAAGAGTTGGGTTGTTATTAAAAGTAGCATGAAGCATAATACAAGTTATTTTAGCTATTAACCATTAGCTTTTCAAACGCGTCCACATAAAAGGAAAGAGTGTACGATGACAAAATCGTCACCTTAGAATTATAAGGTTCTATCTGTGTTCCGAGTGGTTTTGAGATATTGAGCTTCAAAGTTTTTGCATTCTATATAGCAAAAATGATATGGGGAACACGTCTCTTTCCCACACGAGAATGACAGAGACCCTAAATGTATTCTAAACGTACAATATCAAAATTGATTGATTTTGGGAACAGGTCAAATGCAGATAGAACCTTCTAATTCTAAAAAGTCGTTTTCTGCTTGGAATTATAAGGTTCTATCTAACAAAACATTAATTAAAGCAACAAGAAATTCAAGAAATAAAAGTAGTTTACTTACAATTTGTTTTAAAACATAAATTATTGTTGTAACAATGTGTCAACATGTATGAGAATATAATGCTAATATGCTTTCTTTATCACATTTATTTAATAATTTAGGACAAAATTTTTTTTCTTTTTTAAGTTAGGAATAAAAGGCAGTGCTGAATATTTTGTCCAAAGCAGATGTTAATCTTATAATTACAGTGGGTAATTAAAGACATTATTGCAGAAATAGTTTTTAAAAATCAGCTACTCTAATACATCTGACCAGAACTTTTTTTCCACAAAAAGCCATATTCAACCATATTTCCAAAACTATCGTTTTCAACATCTATAATAACAACAGTTTGATCGCTATTGACCACATTCAACATCAAACGACACTTATGTTTCATTATGTACTTTACATTATGCAATTGCTCTGCAGTAAAGCCATTCAAGCCAGTTGCAGATAATATTATTTGTTTTATGCCGGTAATGTATATAATGCCAGTAGCGGTAATTATGAGTAAAATAAATCACGCCATCTTTTTGTTTTAAACACTGCCACTTTGAGGAATAAATGTGAATTGCAGTCATTGATTCTACAGACGTGCAATTGTTGTTTTACGTTTAATCTTTCATGCTGTTATGGAGCAGTCCAGCGACATGACAAAGAAAGTTGATCCTGATTGGTCCTCTTGTTTGCATTCGAAGTGCTGATTGGCTCACAGATAGAACCTTATAGAACCAAGTTATAGTTCGACTCTGCAGATAGAACCTTTTTCTTTTCTAAATAAAAAGTCCTAAAATGTACACAACTTAAAAAAAACACCACATAATGTAAATAAGTTGTCACAGAATAAGAATATGTGAATAACTCAATTTTGACAAAAATGTCAGATAGAACCTTATAATTCTAAGGCGACGAAATATACGCTATGGGGTTGATTTGCTTTGTTAATAATAAGCTTAATATATTTTATTAATATGTATTACAAATACTGAAAAGTGAAACGCACAATGCATGAAATTGTGACCAATTTTATTCATGTGTAAACTATAAACATAAGGAGCAGAAAACAGTTTGTATAAAAAAAAACTAATTGACATAAGTATTCAATTTGTTGTATACTAAATGTAAGTGTACTTACAATCATTGATAAATTAAACATTATTTACAAATGTAGTAAAAACAATATCAGTGCATATATTTGTACAAGAATGACTAATACAAATACATTAAATTGTTAAAAAAATTAAGAATTATAATTATTTACATGTATTATTAGAACTGATATTAATTTGTTTTTCTGTTTTGCTGCTGTTTTTGTTTTTCAGTAATTTTTAAGATTGTGGTACTCATCAAAACAGGGAGTGGCACAGAACGGAGTGTTGCATGGCACACACATGTACTTTGTGAGCCTCCTGTCTCTTCTCTTCCGAGAGCTGGAGAGGCAGACCTTGCAGTGCCGCCTGGTCCTGTTGCCTTAGGCGGTGGTCTGTGGGACTTCAGCAGGAAAATGCCTCGCTGATAACCTCAGAGGAGTGTCCAAAGAAGGCCGGCACACTTTGGGTGGTCACTGGGTTGTGCCAGAGCCATACAGAGAGAGAGTTGCGACAACGGAAGTTAAAAACTCTTGATCGTCACGTGATTCACGCAGCCCTCAAATAGTTCCTGTTAGTTAATAGCAGGCAATTGGAATACATTGAGTTAGAGGGACAGAACAGTGATTTTTGGTATTTAGTTGACAAAAAAATCATTTATTGACATTATTTATAAAATGTATACGTAGTATATATGTGTAGTTGTAATAGTGTTGGTTTTAAAAGTAAAAAAACACTTATATTTGAGGATTAATGTGGTTAGCGATCCATACCTGCCTTGTTAACATATTTAAGGCTGAAGTTACCATGGTAAAAGTCCATGCTTGATAAACGACATTGTGGTCTTTTACCAAGCAATTCAGCCTCTATATATAAATATAATTATTTATATATGTGCGTGTGTGTTCTTACAGCTTGTATGTTAATCAAGTGCAATCACATCTTAAAGTTTTTATTGTAAGTGTTAAGTTTGTTGTCTTTTTAAAATTAATTCCAAATAAGTAAATATATTTTAAGATTAAGTGAAAATGAATCTTGGTTAATGTTTTTGATTCTTGTGCACCCCTCAATTTTTAATATGTAAAAATATATTTGTAGTATATTCAAATTGAAGAAACTTTTGACGCATTAAATCATATATTTTATGTATGTTGAGTTTTGTTATGCATATATTTACAGAAATCGATTCAGATTTAGAACTGGCAAAGTTTACTGCAGGTGGTTCTTGTTCTGAAAGCAGGATAGAGAAGGAGAATAACAGGAGAAATGGTTTAGTGATGCTTTATCACAATTCAGTCCTGTTAAAGTTAAATTGATTAGCTGTGCTGCACAAGTTCAATTGATTAGCTGTGCTGATAGTATACAGCAGGGGTCAGCAACTATATTTGTCAGAGGGGCAAAGTTTTACCAGACAGTCTCCTTGGGGGCCGGATCCCCAAGAAGAAAATCAAATAAAAATTAAATTTTGGCTTAACATTATGTTTAATGTTTGTACTTTTTCCATTTCATTACAAAACTAAAGGAATTTGATTCAGGCTCCCATCACCTATACCACAGTCAACCACTAGGAGTAATAGATATTTTGCCTCAACTAAATTAGGCTAAATCAACTTTATTTATAGAGCACTTGAAAAACAAACGGAGGAAGTGACAGGAAAGGGTCTCTTAACAGAGGTAAAATGGCGCTCTCAAAGACCATGAACAGAAAGTTGATGTAGAAAACAGGTCCTTCAAGGATGACTGGACTGAAAAGTACATATTTATCATGCCAACCTTCCGAAATGCGTAACCAGTATGCCCAGCCACGGATTACGGAAACTTTAAAGGGAAAAGGGTGCATGGGAGCCTACTTTTAGAAGGCCCTATTAGGTCCTCCTATTATGGTCCTGGCTTCTGGCTACCAGGGGGTCCTAGGGAGGATGGGGGCTTTGGGGGCTTTTAGAGGGTCATCTGATTATGAGGGCCCTACTAGGAGGCCCTAGGGAGGAGGGTGTAGTGTAACTTTAGAGGGCTATCTGATTACAAGGGCCCCTACCATGGGGCCCCTGGCTTCTGGGGGGAGAGGGCGTGTTAACAGCCTTACAGAAGGCCCTCTGACTAGGGAGCGGTAGCATGGTGGGATGAAGGTGGTTAACCTGCCCGCTGAGTGGCCCCCAGACCAGTGTAGCAGTGTAAGAGTTTGACCAGTGTAATCACTCCCAGGGCTGTAGTGGAGGCTAAACCCAAGTAAACACTGTTTACCCACCTCTGAAATTTCAGAATTAAGAGTTTACCCACTTCTCAATTGAATGCACATCATAGTATAGTTTATGCACAAAATGTGATCACAGAATTCGTAGTTCACCCACCTCTTATTTTACCACTACACCCCTGATCACTCCGTTCTATACGGGGATATGGTACTCAGGTGGATTCTGGCATGGGTCAGCTGGACACGGTACACATGTAGTATGATCACTAACCGTGCCCCAACATGGCTCTCACTGTTCGTTCACACCAGGAGAGACCAAAGCGAACACGTCGCCAAGGTCGTTGAAGAAGCTTCTTTGTTGAATTTGCTTTATTCACTTTGTTCGCTCAATGGAATGTTTGATTTAGCCTGTTACCGTGGGGCGATGGTAAATCTATATATTAGAATTGGTTTTCACCGAACCGCGTCATAACTCTTTACATAAGGTTAACTGTCTTTTAACTTCTCTTTTTCACTCAGGTCGCCCAATTTACTTTGTTCGGCCAATTCGCCGACTCTCCATAGAGAAATAATGACTTTCGTCGCTCTGGTCTCTTCTGATGTGAATGTACGTGACATCAATAATGACACTCCAAATAAGAAATATTTGAATTAATTTGAGAAAGTTGGTATTAATAACAGTTTTTTTTTTCACATTGGAGAACTTGCAATGCGTAAATCATGGGGAGAGACCAATCTTTTCCCATGGTAATAACAAGGCCGCTGAATAGAAATGGGATGATAAGCAAAAGTATTTTGATTTAGAGCATGAATTGTATGACCGAGGATGTAATTGTCTTCTTTGGGAAAGCTGTAATTCAACAATTGCAGATTATAACAGGTACATGGCATTTTAGTTCACTTTTATAGACATTTCCATTTCTATTTCGAACTAGCACATTCTGGATAATTCAAACAAATAATGTTTGTTATGGTACGATCTGGTTGTGCTACGTTGCTACCTGTCTCTATAAACAAAGATGGGTAACCTGGTGCTAACATTAACATAGGGTTGTGACGATGAGGAAATTTCCCCACTGGTTAATCGACATGTGACAACACCGATAATACCGGTATCACCGTGGGGGTGGGGGTTTCCTCTTTTCTTCTGCTTTTAAATAGCTTATAAATGCGTGTTTACCTCAGTTTTGCGGGAATTGGCAATTCGGCGTCAATTGTTTGAATGGACGACAACGAAACTACAAAAAGAAACTTTGAACCCAAAATATTGCCAAAGAGGAGCTTTTGCATTGCGTTTTGACACTAAATCGTCCGCCATTCTCTTTCTGTAAATTCGACTCCTCTCGTTCTTCTCAATTGATAAATGAAATATGACGCATTGTAGCTATGTTCAGTTTTTAATTATAGTGCATGCTCTCGTCTTAAGTAAATTATTTGGAATTATATTTTCCATTTAATTCAAATAAATATTTAATAAAAAAACAAATACTTAAAAAAAATGTCGGGACGGTGTCACGGCGGAAAAGTGATGTCACCGGTGTTGCGTCTTAAAACCGGTAACACCGTCAACACCATCTATCGTGGCAAGCCTAACGTGAGATAATGGCATTAGGCTGTACTGATTATAATTTGAGATCCTACTTACAGTATCAAATTAAGCCACCTTCTTTTCACCTTTTCCTAGGTAAAAAGCGGCAAAAGATAGTTTTGTCAACATCATTCTGCTTTTACAACGCGGTACGCGTACGCCGCAACTAGCCATCCCAGGTTTATTTTCTTCTTATTATTATTATCTAATTTCAAGGTTTCATTTCCTGAGCAGTCAAAGGCTCGTCAGAGAAAAATCACCACATTGAAATGTGCAAGTGGCATTATTACTTGAACTTTAACTGATCAAGAGAGAGTGACGTGTGCATCCCTGCAAGCTGCTTGGGTGCCTTGCAGACATAACCCGCCTTTCATGGAAAGTGAGTTTTTAAAGGAGTGCATGATCAACGTTCTGGAGGAGCTTGCCCCGACAAATCAATGGACAGAATTATTGCATCTTTCAAACAAGTACCTCTATCTGCCTCAACTAATGCACATCGTGTGCACGTTTTGGCAGAGGAAGTGCATAAAGCTGTCATTGACGGGGTTAAGGAAGCCAAATACTTTTCGCACCTGCCATTAGACGAGGTGGCCAATCAGAGCCAGCTGGCTGAAATTCAGGCCGCAGGTGACATGAAGGCGGCTCTCCGTGGTGCTGAAAGCCTGAACGCATTTTGGGTATCTTGTCCCGAGACATATGCCACATTGAAAACGCTGGCTATGTATGTGTCACCATGTTCCGTTCCACTTTCAACTGTTTTCAATTCAAGCCCACTTAACGTTTCATTTGATGTGCGAACATTATTTGTTGCCTGTTTGTTCTGGTACCAGGTTATTTATTTACCATGCTATTTTAAGTTGTGCCAGAGGAGCCTGCTAATTTCAAGCATGTTGTTGAGACTTAGAAAAAAACAAAACAAAAAAAATGTTAAGTAAGGGCATGAGGAAAAGTTACGCATTCGTTTATTTATTTTTTTAAACCAGTTTGAAACAATAAATGCTTAACGCCATATAGTCTGTCTGAGTCTGTCCTCATTTCGGATTGTAGCCTAAATATAGTCATAAATGGTGGTTATTTTGACAAGAGACTCAGTTGTTGTTATTTTTAGTTGCTTTAATAGTGTGGACCACTATTTTCTTTTTGATCCTCACAATTTTGTAATCCAGTCGCGGGCCGGATTGAACGGCTCAGCGGGCCACCAGTTGATGATCAGTGGTGTACAGTTTTGTTTTATAAATGTCTTACCGTTTAGAAGTTGATCACAGTGATCTCTTCTGCTGCATCTCTACAGCGCTGATATTATTAGCGCGAACTTCCGGGTACTATTGAGCATCTACACGATCCGCCATTGCTGTAAAAAAATGGTCCAGTGGCGTCAACGGAGTTGCAACTCTCTCTCTGTATGGCTCTGGGTTGTGCCATACTCCTCCAGCAGCTCTTTCATCAGGTTTTGTCCTGAACTCCAGGGAAGTGGTGACCTGTCCTGTTGATAGTAAATTACATTTGTGGGGAATGAAGAGTGTTAGTAAAGGACAGTATAGTTGTGAACACACTTGTGCATTCTAAATATAAGTGTAAAATGCATGAAATATAAGTTATGGTTAATTTAGATGGCTGTGTAAATTTCTAACCTGACAGTTGGCGGTGAAATAGATAAAAGATCTTCTTATACCACTTTCTTCTTTTCCTGGCACACTCAAGAAAGCCTTTTACCATGTCAGCCCTGTCGACTGCCCCCATCTTTTTGTTGTATTCTAGGACACAATGAGGCTTGACCTTCCTCTCTCCCGTGACATGATCAACTTTTCCTGTGGCTGACATCTTGGAGGAGTGTACCGTGGTAAGCATAAGAACATCTCTCATATCATGCCATTTTACCACCAGCGGCGTTCTGTTCTGTCTGCACTCAACTTGCCCTTTTGGCATTTTTGCAAAGACCTTCTTTTGCAAGTATGCTCATTACAACTGAACCAGAAATGCCTAACCCCTCATAGTCGCAGATGTCGTTAGTGGATCCAAAATAAATGACCATGTCTTGCACATATCCGGTCAGCACATCACACAAGACGAAAAACTTCACTCCAAATCGGTTTCTTTTCGTAGGGATGTACTAACGGAAGGCCAGCCTACCTTACCATTTCATCAGTAATTCCCCCACGCAGAGATCTTTATATGGGGGAAAAAAAACATCACGAAAGGAGGAGGTAATTGCAGTAAATATGCGTTTTATTTTGTGCAGTGGATCCTGCTGACTAGCTGTTGCATTGTTGGAGAAATGCAGACAACAGAAGAGCCGGAGGAAGTGGTCCTGTGAAAACAGCTTTCCGAAGAAAGGGGTCTGCAGTAACGGGCCAGTGCTCCTGTAATGCTGGAGATATGGATTTCTGATAGCTGCCTTCAGAAGAACCGCTACCAGGAACAAGTACATTTCTTTGATGGGAAAGATGGCAAGGTGGGTGTCAACTACCAACACCCCTGGTGCCACCTTCTCCTGGAGTTCTGAGACATACCGATTCGTTTCCTCAACAATTTCTCCTACAAGCTCTTCTGTAAAAAAACAGTTTGAGGCATTGGACCTCAGTAGCAGATGCAGGAAGGGTTTGCAATCCAGACTTGGAGCTGTCAAAGGTGACACCTGGTCCAGGAGGGGTAAAGTTGCTGGTAGCTGCCCAGGTAGAGCTTACCTGCTCTGCTAAATTGGATGTCTCTCCGTGGGTACCAGTTGTGCCATCATCAACGCTTTCGAGGGTCTGGAGATTGGGTGGAAGCTCATCATCAGAATAGCTCTTAAAATGTACCTCTTCATCAGAATTAAAACATATTTCTCTGATTTCCTCATCTGTCAGTTTTTTCCGTAACATTTTTAACAGAAATTTTAAGGGTTCTGATGTTTTAGATAAAACACTTCCCTCAGGTTACAGCACTGTCGGTGTGTTTTTCAGTGCAATTCATAGAATAAGATCTGTGGGATATACAATGGCTCAATTCATCCACTTCTCCCAAAATACATGGAAAAAGGAGAAAAATAGAATAAAATTTACCTACACAATGTGTGTCTGATATAAATAAAACTATTTATAATTGAAAGTAATTGAACAGATTGTTATTACCGTTTCCATAGACCATGTGTATTTTATGAACTATAATTGTATTGTTCAAATCAATGCGCAAAAGCAGATTTAAATTCAGCAGCTGATGACGTCACGCAATGTGTGCCCAGTTGATCCAAGTGCACCTGTCTGCATCCTGCAGATCGAGGCGGGGCTGAATCTGGGGTGGGGCTGCACGTGTCGCCCCGCCCACATGCCTTCTCATTGGTAGTAGGTAAATTAATGACGTCGACGCAACTTCCCTCACACAACTCATCTCGTTGGTTAGTGAAATGGATTGACGCCAAATTGCGTTTAGAAACTATACTTATGAATTATACGTTTAATATAAACGCTGAATCCCTTGCTTATTTATTCAGCTTTCAGGGGTCCGTTCTTCGTATCTCGCTTACTACATCTAAGATCAAATGACACATCCAAGATCAAATCATCGCGCTAACTATGAGCTCGCTATTCCGGTTCCGAACGCACCTGTTGTTGATGATTAGTATAGCTGGATGAAGTGATCTGAGATCATTGCGTGGCTTAAAAGGGGCTACGTATCGATAGTAGAAACATTGATTGGCAACTCTGTGATTGGTCGGTGAACATGACGAAGAAGCGCGCTCAGTATTTTTCTGCAGCAGAGCAAGAATTCTTGATTGAGGGATTTCAGGAGTTTCAGAGTTTAATTAAAACGCAAGGGAAAACTCCAAAGGCTGGAAAAGCAAGGAGAGAGGGCTGGCAAAAAGTAGTGAACAAATTAAATGCGTTAATGCTGCCCATGATACATGTTTTTTCCTTGGTATGTTATTTTATTTATATTTTTATTTTTTTATCCACTACCGTTCAAATGTTTGGGGTCAGAAAGACTTGTAATAGTCTTTAAAGAAGTCTCTTCGACTCATCAAGACTGCATTTATTTGATTAAAAATACAGAAAAAACATTAATATTGCAAATTGTTTTTACAATATAAAATAATGTTTTTTTATATATATATTTTAACATACTTTAAAATAGAATTTATTCCTGTGATGAAAAACTGAATTTTCATCAGCTGTTACTCCAGTCTTAAGTGTCACATGATCCTTCAGAAATCATTCTAATATGCTGATTTATTATTAGAATGATCAGTGTTGGATATTATCAACAGTTGTGCTGCAAATATTTTTTGGAACCTATGATTTTTTTTCTGGTTTCAAGTTTAAAAAGTACAGTGTTTATTCAAAATACATATTTTTTATAACAATGTAGATTATTTATTATTAAGTTTTAATATTTTTTTTTATTATTAACCTAATACATCCTTGGTAAATAAAAGTATTAATTTCTTTAAAAAAAAAAGTACTGACCCCAAACTTTTGAACTGTAGTATATATATATATATATATATATATATATATATATAATGTGTGTGTGTGTGTGTGTGTGTGTGTGTGTGTGTGTGTGTGTGTGTGTGTGTGTAGCTGTGGTCATCATTCGTGTGTGAATCGTCGTAATTATTTTCTACACTTTCTTGCAAAATACTTTTCTTTTCCCACGTGAGTCAGTCCGTGTCAGTCGTGCTCTTTAACCAATCAGATGTAATCTCACCACTTCAACCAATCATAACCTGTCAGGAGCGCAGCCTAAATCCTGTTTACATGAGATAAACCTGCTCCCGAGCAGGTTTAAACTTACGGACTTGTTACTATGACAGCAAGTCGCGGATGAGCTTCGAAGAACCGAACGATCCAAGATCACGCAAAATCGTCAAAAATCAAATCCAGCTAACTTAGTTAGCGAGGTACGAAGAACGGACCCCAGATGTGTACAAATCTCAATTAAAACGTACGCTTATGACTGGTTTGTGGTCCAAGGTTACATACATTTACAAGCATGTTATGCAATGTTAACCACTGGTGTTTATTTACAGCTTTTTTTTATTATTGGCTTAATTGTTAATAAGATACATAATGTGTGGAAAACATACATTTATGTGGAAAATTATCAGCAAGATTGTCCACTATCCTTATGTTATTAACCCTTTAGAACGTACGATCACACCGGTGTGATTCGAACGTTCGCCGCATCACGTGATCAGCTGCTGAATTCAAATCTGTTTTGGCGCTTTTGCTGGCTCTGAGCCAGATCGGACGCGCTGAGTGCTTGTCATATTATCACAACTATTAAGTGTTTTCAACCATATAATGCTTATTTTAGGTTTCAGACATTAGTACTAGCAAAACCATGCATTTATAGTTTGTAAAATACACACTGATGTCTATGGAAGCGGCAATAATGATCCTACAAATATATTCTGACAACATATTTTATTGATATCATATACAGATTATGTAGGTAACTCTAAAGTTCACTCTCCTCTTCTCCCAGCTCACCAGAGACTTACTTTAATGTCTTTCGGGAGGAGAGGATGCATTTGCGTGTGTTAAATCCCACAGCTCGGATTCAGCGCGAACAAACATGGCGGCGCCCATCACCCGGTATAGAATAACTAACACGGTCATAATAAAAGTGTTTGGACTTTTAAATAAATTTACTTGCACATATTTCGAAATCGGAATATCAGATATTTCATAATATAGCGAGCATGCTTGTAAATATTAATGATAAAAAAGGGAAAACGAAATAAAAGCGATCCATGTGTTTGCAGTGCTATTGTGGCTGCGGTGTGTCACATGACGCGTCGCCATGGAAACAGTAATGCCAACATTCTAAAATAACGGTCGCCTAAAAAAAACTCACTCTTTGGGGTTAGATAGAATATTTTAAACTCACGTGTGAAAAGGTTAAATTAATAACTAGAAAAGTGTTGTTAAACATCAGAGTTGTTTATAAAAATACAAACATTTATGACACATAAATAAATTTCACTGTTATTTATTTATGATAATAATGTTCACAGTTATTTCTGATTCTCACTCCCGATCTTAGTGACACGCGAAACAGCAGTCTGGGTCCTCTGTGCACATATACATTAATTTCTCTAAGAAATTGAAATAACACCCTATAACAATCTGTTGACCCTTCCCGAAGTATATCTACTAAATTGAAACATATTTTAATTTCTTCTAATTTCACTATTAATTTACCATGTGGGATTACTTCCTTGTTTAGTCAAGCCAGCTAATTCATTTCTGGTCAACTGTACTGTGCTGTAATATGAGCATATTTGTTCGTTTTCTCTACATAATCCATTCACAATCGAAGAAAAGTGTTGTTTGTGTAAGAGGACCAAACGTCCATGTATACCGTTTCAAGAGTGACAAATGCCAATTTAAAAAAATAGAGTAATACGGCTAAATATGCGCGATTCATTGCTATGATGGACAGTAATAACTGGACCAAACATCTGACAAGCTGATGGCAAAAAAGAGCTTAAATGATTCAGACTAAATATAGAGTAACAAAACTACAGCAGGAACAAGTATGGTTAATAGATCAATAGATTTTAGAGTTCAAGATAAAACTTAAAAGATGTTATTACATTTTATAAAATATTTAATATTCCTATCAATTCACATTGAGTGCATTATTTAACTATTATACCATAATTATTAAATGTATTTGTAGTGAACTATATATTAGTATTTAAATAATTTACCCTTATAGGCTATTTGTGTGTGAGCTTAATGGTTTTCTGCACTTATACTATATACTTAAGGACGGTTAAAGTACTACAATTTATTATAGGCTACTAGTAATTTTATAATAAATCAAAAAGCAAGACGTCTTGAAAAATGTAGGGAGTTTAAAGAACGCTGCATAATAAATAATCCTGTGCTGCCATCTTTTGGTTATATTGGGTAATTCCATATTATGCTCCAAGTCAATTGTCTTCTTTCTGTTTCATATTTCCTGCACTCTAATATGAGGTGTTCCACTCTTTCTTCATGCCGGAAATATTCACATTTCCCTGTGCCATGATTACCTATTTTCAGTAATGTTTCATTTAATCCCGTGTGTCCAAACCGAAGCCTTGATATGATTGTCTCTTCTCGCCTATTCCTCTCTGTACACCTTATTTCTCCCACTCTCCTTTGAATCTTATGAAACCATCGTCCTTTCCTATTTTCTTCCCATTGTTGTTGCCATTGTTTCTTTAATTCATTTTTAATAATAATTTTTGTTCCTCTAATAATAACTGTAAAATCAATTTGATTATTTTTAGTAACTTCCTTTGCCATTTTATCTGCTATTTCATTTCCCTTAACTTCATAATGTATTCAACGTCATTACTTTGCCACCAATGAGATGAGTTGTGGGAGTAACGTTATCTCGACATTATTAATTTACCTACAACCAATGAGAAGGCATGTGGGCGGGGCGACACGTGCAGCCCCGCCCCAGATTCAGCCCCGCCTCGATCTGCAGGCTGCAGACAGGGGCTTCTCGGCATCCATCATTACAAACACCTTCTCACCAGTCACTAGATGTGTAAAGAAGGTCTTGTGCGGGTTTGCCATGTACCATGTATTTGTGATTTGCGTGTGTATGTGTTCGTTTAATGTTAGTCCATCAGAGAAATGGATGATGAGAAACTAGGAAAGTTTCTGAGGTTCTGCACAGGATGTCACTTGATTGTCTCAGACTGCATCTCTGTCGAGTTTGTTTTCACAAGGCATCTATTGGTCGTACATGTGGGATGTTCCTTCAGCTGTGTGAGAACTATGATAATTTTCCAGACTTCCGTGCAGAATTTAATGCAGTTCTGGAGAGCAACATCTGGATAATGCACATAGTTTAACATGTAGTTATCAAAACCCTCATTTTTATTTCTGGTGGCTTTATTTGTTTGGTTTTGTAAATGCTGGCAATCTTAGCTTGACGACAATTGGTCAAGCAAATATTCAGGAAAAAAAAAAATTTAATTATGCAGTGAATTGTTAAAACTTCTGATTTTAATATCCAGGTTAATAAGAGCATC
The DNA here is from genome assembly GCF_049309525.1 of Garra rufa. Lineage (NCBI taxonomy): Eukaryota > Metazoa > Chordata > Actinopteri > Cypriniformes > Cyprinidae > Garra > Garra rufa. The sequence goes on from NC_133364.1 coordinate 49,065,182, forward strand.
AACATTGAACTCTGCTGTCCAACTTTATACACTGTGATGCATATATTTGTATGCAAAGTTTTTTTTTTTTTGTTAATTTCAGTGCATACTTCGTTTAGTAACATGTTGTCATTAAAATCCAGAAAGTTATTCTAAGTGAAAACTGGAGTTCTGTGCCAATTTGACATCTTTAAAAATTACAAGATGTTTTCATGTTGCTCAGTGCTGTTTATTGGTCAATTTGTTAAACATTTTACTGAATAAACATTTCAAAAACATGACATGCAATTGTGAATATACCAATACAAAATGATTTCATAAATTAGACATAGTGATGTTAATTCTGCATCCGTTTGTCTAACTCCACAGGTGTTAAATTTAACACTTTTCTGGTGTATATATAGGTCCCACCGGTTTGGGGCTTAATGTTTCATGTAAAAAAAAAATCAGGTTTGACCATTCTCATGAGACATCTTGAAGTTTGGCTAATTTGAGTAAATTGATTTGTTTTTACTGTGAATTACTAAATTGTTTGCTTTATGTTGTTGATGGGCTTATATTCATTTACAAAACTACTTGAAATTTAAGAGTGAATATTTCATGAAGATAAGTAATGAAATCCAAATTTTAATTGAATTGAAACTAAATCCATGACTTGAAATTAATTATTTTAAACTTGAACATTTTAATGGTTATTGTTTTGATACTGGTGTTAAAATTCAAAGTAGTTAATGAATTAACACACAAGTAATTTTGCCTTCAACTATGCATTCATAGTTTTAAGTCAAAACATCTAAATTTTTTGTTTTTCAAGTTTTATTTATTTTTTTCAGGATAGAAGTGTTTAAGTGGTTTTCACTTTGATAAAGAAGTGTCAAACTCCTGGAGGGCCACAGCCCTTCACTGTTTAGATTCAACCCTAATTAAACCTGATTTGGACCTCTTTGAAATCTTTATTGTTTGCTTTTCATTTAGTATGCATTGTTTTATTAAAGGTTATTATGTTTTTACTTTTATAGCAGGGATCCTCAAATCTTACCCTGGAGGTCCAATGCGCTGCAGAGTTTCGCTCTAACCCTAATCTAACACACCTGAGAATGCTAATCAAGGTCTTCAGGATCATTAGAGAATCACAGGTAGGTGAGTTTGATCAGGGTTGGAGCTAAACTCTGCAGCGTATTGGACCTCCAGGGTAAGTTTTGAGGAACCCTGTTTTATAGTAAAGAAAATCTTGAATATTGAAAATGTCCTCAGCTAAGCGAGCATGCTCCGAGGTAGAAGGTTACATTCATCAAGTATCACTGATATTAGATTCAGCCAAAATGAAATACTTCACTGCATTACTGCAGGAGACTGAATGCAACACTCGTGTTGTTGGTTTTGATCTACAGTGCCACAATGTCTTCGAATGTGTGGAGAAAGACAGGCAAGTGACAGAACTATGAAATGTATGCCATTGTACAACAGCCTGTGTTGTTTGCTGACAATATTGTTTGTGTATATATTGGCCATAGCAAATCCACACTTGCTCTGCAGCAGCATAGCAGTTGTATTTTGCGAAGACCAAATATTAACCTTGTCATCTCCATTACCATGCCAAATTCTCAAATGTCATAAAACTTGTTAATGGGTGTTATTGTGTTATATAATGGCTGTGTCAAGTGGAATAGCCGTTTTTAATTGTTAATTTTAACTTGATTTTTTTTTTTTTTTTTTGGTAGGAGTCTGGTAAAACTGTATGGTGTCAATTTAAGCCCGTCTGTTCAAAACAAGGGAAGAGATGACGTAATCGTGAACCGTTACAGCAAAGTTTCTGTTATTAGAAACCTGACTTTTGCTTTTGACGATGGTCTGAAGGCCAATAGTGACAGTTGAACACTGGTGGACATCAGCACAGATGTCAGGGAATATCAGAGGGTAAGTGTTTAGTTGATAAATGAGCATTTAATTTTTATTTTTATTTTTATTTTTTTTTGTCACAGGTGACTGTCCAGGTCAAAGTGCGAGGCATTTATTTAAGAAGGCATCTGTGACTCGCAGCCACCACAGAGTAAAACGGAAAACCTTTTAAGTTGCTGACAAGACCTCCAGTATGGCCTTAACATTGTGGGGTGATGGCCATCTTGAAACTGGTAAATGGTATCGGCTTCGCAATGTTTCTGTAAGGCAGTTCAATGGAAAGCCATGCCTGTCTACAACTTTTCAGACAGAGATTGAACAGTTAGAATATTGTGGTAGTTGTGTTGAGGTCAATCAGGATGATTTTGTGATTGTAGAAGGTGAAATTGTTGACACTGAAGTAAAGGTAAATTATCTGTGTCCAAAATTCCATTCACTGGACAAGGTAAATTGTGAGGCCTTAATGAATCGGTGCATCCAATGTGATGCTTTTTGTAAAACTGCCAAAATAAATGCAGTCTTACCTGGTCACATAACAATTGAAATGAACTCAGTGCAACAAAAATTTATCATGGATGATGGCCTTTTCCATGAGCATTTAGGTATGTCACCAAATTTAATGAAGACACTGACATTCTTGCGTCCAGAATTTTAAGCCGGGATCATCTCCGAGCTCAAATGATGGACAAAATGGTTTTAAAGGCTGAGTTTGTCAAACCCACTGTACCTAGCGGAGCAGAAGTGCCTGTTTGTAGCAGCACAGAACGGCCTGGTTGTAGCAGTGCAACGGCAACCATGGCACAAGAATCCATGGCTGAATATGAAGGGGATGCCTGCCTTTTTTCAGGGGAAGAAGAGGAAGCCCCTTAGGAAATTTGTGCATCTGTCCTATTGCTCACTTATCTACATGTGATGTGTGCTTCCATAGAATTTAGATTTTTTTTTTTGTGTGCCTCCATCCTTTTTTTTTTCTTTTTTTTTAAATTATGTCTTCTGTCTGGAGGTGTGCTTTTTATTTTGTGAAATTGATAACTTGTTTCTTGTAGATCTGTGCGATCTATATCTGTGATTTGAATACTTGTTTAATAAAGAATTTTAGTTTGACACTTGTAGCAAGTAATTAGTTGCTTCTGATATTTGAGGGTTTACTCCGGTTTAACTTGAATGGGTTTGAAGTTTTATGTAAATATGCTTGAGCCTCTTTGGCTATTGTACTTTTGACAAGTAAGCAAAAAAAGGGTAAACTTAGTGCTGTCATTCATTCAGAGAATCAGGATTTTTTTTTTTTTTTGCTTAAATATTTAAACTAAAGTTAGTGGGTTGTGAACTGAGAAAATCATGTTTGTTTGGAATTAAATGTGCCATATAGTTATAAATTTGTATTTTTATTGAATGATGTTAAAATGGGTTTATAACTTGAATCCTATTAATGAATCTAGTATATATCTAAACGTGAGCTAAATAAGGAATTTGTATAATTTTAACAATTTAAAAGTTTTTGGTAACTTGTGCTCTAGAACTGATAAGCAGTTTAAAATTTTATTATTTTCATATATTTCCTAGAAGTACATAAGAACAGGTTGCTGGAGGTCAGAGGCAGCCAAAAGATGCATGGTCATACCTGTCACTGTAATTTTAGAGAAACCTGTGAACCCTCTGGTGCTCTTCGGTCACTTTAGACCGAACATTTCTGTTTTGAATTTTTAAAAATCACAGCTTAATGGGAATGATATGAAACTCTGTGACTTTTATGCCATGTGGAATGTCAACACACACAAAAAAATATAAAAAATTGAGGGCATGATTCAAGCAGGCTAAGTGGTCGTAAAAAAAAACAAAAAAAAACACACACACACTTGTGCTCTTCGGTCTAAAATGATCCGACCATAGGAAATGAATGGGAAATCAACAAAAATACAAATATTCAGAGAATGTTTGTGTGTACAATCTACAAATCCTCCACAATGCTGAAAAAAAGTACACAGCAGTGAAGGGGTGACACTCAAAAACACACCCATTCATAAACACACACACACACACACACACACACACACACACACACACACACACACACACACCTCTCTTCACTTTTGACCAAAACATTTTCGGTTTTGAATTTTTCAAAAATCACAGCTTCATCAGAACGGTACCAAATTCAGTGACTTTTATGGCATTTGGAATGTGAACACATAAAAAATGAGGGCACGATTCCAAAAAAAAAAAAATAGTAATAATAATTTTAATTATTCTCAATGGCAAAAAAATGGATATTAATTACAGCATAAATATTATTACCACAACCCTCTCAAAATGCAAAATACAATTTTTTATTAAACAAAAATGAATTCGAATGGTTTTACTGAAAAAAATTACAAGATGCGTTACAGGTGTCCGGTCACTTCTGACTGCGAAGAGCACAAGTGTGACTCCTGATTTGGATGTTATGTAGGAAGCTTGACAGTGCACTGCTTTAAATCACAGGAACAGATTCAAGCAGGATTTTTCATAATTATTCGGGGAAAAAATTAAACTAAGACTCTTTTAATTGCACAGCTGCAGCGGGGCCCATTGGTGGTTCCAGGGCCGTATGCAACTTTTAGGGAGGACAGGTACTGATGAATTCTAGTTTGTTTTTAGATTGAATTTGGCAAATACTGTGGCCATTAACTGTCCCATCAACCAATGTTATGTGACTAAAACATCATTTTTCAATCTTGCCAAAAGATGTTGGTAGGTTTATGTACATCACAGCCACCACATTAGCCATTAGGGCTGGGATCTGACACAAATTCAAACATAAATTTGATTTGATTATGCTTTACAAGTTTGTGATTCGATCAGCAATCTGTCACTTCATATTAAACTGCGATAAAATTGTACTTATAGTTTGAACCTTGTAAAAAAAAAAAAAAAAAAAAAAAAAACATTTGAAATGTAACATTTAGTTTCAAATAACAATGCACAAAACTTATTGCGATAATTGATTAAATAAATCTTTAATCGATTTAACTTGAGAAATGTCAAGACATTTTTCTCACCCCACCGTCACTTGCCCTTTCATCAATCCATCCATCCCCCCCCTGCCCCGAACCTTCTCAGCCTAAATCTACCAGCTGCCACCCCCACTCCCTCATTTCGCCGCTCTTCCTCCACTGACACACAGGTATGTGCCAGCTTCAACAACGGCAGGTGCACAAGGCAGCGCTGGCGGTACATGCACGTTTGCAATTTTTGTGGCGGCGCTCATGCTCGCCTAATTTCTCCCGTTCCAAAAGCTGCAAATAAAAATTGTAAACAATATTTATCGACTCCTGTAAATGTTTCCCGTATGTCTGAAGAATTGCTTCATCATCCTGATTCTCAGTTTACAGATTATATTCTAACAGGTCTCTCACACAGCTTTTATCTTGGTGTCGAAAGTCTCCCTTTCGAAAGCCTTATCTGTCCCAATCTCCAGTCTGCTTTTGCCGAGCCTGAATTAGTCGACCTCCATATAAAAAAACAATTAGAGGCGAACTTCATGATTGGCCTTTTCTCCGTTCCTCCCTTCAGCGTTTTTCGGGTCAGCCCCATCGGCATAGCAACCAGAAAATTTTCAGGTAAAAAACGGTTAATAATCGATCTGTCGTCCCCGCATAATTCCCCGTTTCCAAGCATTAACAGCCTCATCCCGCTCGATGAATTTTCTCTTAACTACCACAACATCGACCAAGCCATTACCCTGATTAAAAAAGCAGGACACGGTGCTTGGCTGGCCAAAGTCGACATCACCTCTGCCTTTAAAGTCATGCCAATCCACCCAGAATTTTGGCACTTATTCGGCATCCGCTGGCAGAATAAATATTACTTTGCCGTCCACTTCCCTTTTGGCTGCAGAAAAATTTTCGACATGTTGTGGATCCTCTCCAACAATCATGACATACCATTTCTGGTTCATCTCCTAGACGACTTTCTGATCATCTCGCCCCCCGACTCCTTCCCAGCCACACATCTTTTGACAACCCAAAAGCTTTTATCCATTTTAGTCCATTTAAATTTCGCAATGCACATTATCCCGCAAGGATGCCCCTTCATCTCCCATCTTCTCTCGCTCACATCCTCCGCCCACCCCCCAGAGGACCAAATATCCCTAACAGACCCATGCCACAATGACTCAGTCTGGATATCCTTCCTTGGAACAATGGAACAGATTATCCTTCTTCTATAACAACCTGATTTCTTCCCCAGTCGATTTCCAACTGTTTACAGACGCCGCCCCCTCCATTGGTTTTGGAGTTTTGTTCCTAGGCCGCTGATTGATACCAATTTATATTTGCTTTACACCATTAAACTGGTGTTAACTTGTATTTGTCTCTTTTTCACCTCAGACTTGATGGCGCTGAAAGAGGAGAGTCAAGAACTGATTGAAATGGAAGAGAAAGATCGCAATGAGAAACAGCATGATTTCAAAACTGAAGAAAAAACATGTAGTTTCTCACGGACTGAAAAGACAACCTCACCAAAAAAAATCTAAGAGAATAATAATATGCCGTCAGTGTGGAAAATATTTCACACACAGAAAAAAAAAATTTGATTCACATGATAATTCACACCGGAGAGAGACCTTACACCTGCTCTCAGTGTCGAAAATGTTTTACACGGAAAAAAACCTTAGGACTCGCATAAAGAGCCACACCGGCGAGAGACTGTTCACATGCGATCAGTGTGGAAAGTGTTTCAGATATAAAGAACGCCTTAATAGGCACATTAGGATTCACTCAAGAGACAACAATTTTAAATGCCATCAGTGCAAAAGGAGTTTCACAGACACAAATCTCCTTCCAGATCATGTTAAAATTCCCATCGGAGAAAAGCCTTTCATGTGCCATCACTGTGGGAAGAGTTGCTCAAGAGAAGGAAGCCTCAAGGATCACTTGAGAACTCACAGTGGAGAGAAAGCTTTTACTTGCGAACAGTGTGGAAAGAGTTTCAAGACTAAAGGAAACCTTAAGAGTCACAACATAGTTCACACTGGAGAGAAGCCTTACAAGTGTCTCCGTGTGAGAAGAGTTTTTGTGTCAAAGCAGCATGAAACGTCATTTAAAAACTTGTTCTGGGAGAAGAAACCTCCATTTTCCTTCGAGTGACAAGGTTTAGAAAAAGAAGCTTTTAAAATTTCTACAATTATTTGTGCATTCAATCTGGAAGACATTAAATTGTAGTCAGTGTAATCATAACATTATTTGCCATCACACTTACAGATACATGTGAAAAGTCAAGCAAATGTGCGACCCTGTTTGTGTTCTTTGTTGAAGGGTATGACAAGAAAAAATGCTGTGTGAATTTAAGGCTACGTTCAAGCTGCCATCTTTATGACTCCATCTCTTTTTATTTTCATTTCTGCATTGTACTCTCTGTGGCTATACCTGACCATCCGCTTTGCTGTAGTTTTAAATATTGAACGTTTACAGTAGATTCCCTCAAATTTTGGCAACGAATTATATCATTCAATTACATAGGCCTAATTGACGGGTGGGACATGTCCCCACCACTTTTTGACATGGTCGATATTGTCCTCATCATTTTTTGAAACGTCTCACAGCAAGGATTTTTTTTTAAATCATGCTGAATGTTTACTGCAATGTTTTTAGTGACAGAATATTTTCTTATGGATCTTACACAGTCTCACACACCAGCGCTTCATTCAAAACGAAACACAAATTGTGTCCCTGCTCTTCATTTACCAGTGGTTGCCAACCACGATCCTGGAGGCCCTCAACACTGCATGTTTTCCATGTCTCTTTAATCAGAAACACCTGATTCAGATCATCAGCTCATTAGTAGAGACCCCAAGATCTGAAATGGGTATGTCGGACAAAGGAGAGATGCAAAATGTGCAGTGTTGGGGGGCCACAGTGTTGGGAATGACTGGCAAATACGATTACTGGTTAACTTCTGTGAGTTTAATAAGGGGTAAAAAATTACTTGTGGGCGGATTAGAACCCAAAATCTCCTACATGTCTAACACAAATTCTTCCACTAGACTGTTTAGGAATACAACTGTTTATTGCATATCTATGCATTTTCTTACTGATGTGAAGAAATTTGGTATATAAATATTAGTCAAACTTTTTCCTTGTTGGGAAAAGCAACAATGTAACTGGAGGAAAATTGACATAAACTGAAAACAACTTGTTCCCATTGATTGTACGTTTATTTTAGCATATTGTTTAGTTTCTTGTTAATTATACATTAGATAAATTATTTTAAAGAATTTATACATTCTTTCATTTACATCTTACTGTTTGTAGGCTGCTGGAGCCAATCTTGTATCTTGGGCTGAAGGCAGGGAAACACCATGGAAAAATGGCCAGTCCATCACAGGGCTAAATGAATTTAAAGCAATAATTCAACCAAATGTAATGGCACTATATGGCTGAGATACAACGATTTGAACTATTTTGGAATCTGAGGGTGCAAAAAAAAAATCACAATATTAAGAAAATTGCTTTGAAGTTGTTCAAATGAAGTTCTTAGGAATGCATATTACTAATCAAAAATTAAGTTTTTATATATTTATGGTAGGAAATGTACAAAATATCTTCATGGAACATGATCTTTACTTAATATTCTAATGATTTTGGACATTGGTAATTTTGACTAGTGATAAAAATAATAAGATCTTTTATTGCAAAAACTTTGTGGAATGCACCATTGTAGGCCGTAGAGCAGGGTTCCTCAAATCTTACCCTGGAGGTCCAATGCGCTGCTGAGTTTAGCTCCAACCCTAATCAAACTCACCTACCTGTGATTCTCTGATGATCCTGAAGACCTTGATTAGCATGCTCAGGTGTGTTTGATTAGGGTTAGAGCCAGAGGTGGAAAGAGTAATAAAATATGCTACTCAAGTAAAAGTACTGCTACTTCAATGAAATTTTACTTAAGTACAAGTAAAAGTACTGGTCAAAAAATCTACTGAAGTAAAAGAAAAAAGTAACTCTGAGTAAAATTTACTGAGTATTTTTTTTTTTTTAACTGCAGGGGTGGGTGGGGGATTCTAGTCTAGTTCAAAAAAAGACAAGGGAATATAAATCTCAACCTGGTTGTTTTTAATTGAGAAAAACAACTTTACAAATTAAAGTGCAATACAAACATAAAATACAACCAAAAAAATAAAATAACCATATAAAGCTTTGACAGATAACAGACCTGTCAAATAACAAACGTCTAATGAACATGTTTTTTTATTTATAATTATTTTATATATTTATTTGCCTTGCCCTTCTGTATGTTAACAGTTCACCCTTAATCTATTAACTTTCTGTTAAGTTTAAGCAGCAGTTGGTTTTCAAAGTTAGCAGAGTTCATCCTAGCTCGCTTTGCAGTGAATAGCAGTCCAGCACTGCTGAATAGACGCTCACATGCGGCTGAGGCAGGAAGGCCAGTGTTAGGTTTGACAGAAAGGTTTTTGATGTGTGGAAAGGAGTTCAACAGATCCATTTTGTTTGAGACACTGGCAAGGTATCCGTCTAGCTCTCCTGTGCCTTGTGACCTTCTGGACTTCATTGAGGAGAAGAAGTCCTCTTCATCTGATGAATGTTGCCCGACTTGCTCCACTGCGGCCTCTGCCATCTGGTCAAGGTGTTGTCTCACATAGACAAGTCCTGTTGAGCACACAACAATGCATATTACTTATTTCTGACAATTAACTTGATTAATGTGGCCAAGAGTTGATCATAATGCAGAAACAGCAAAGACTAATTTTACTGCACTTACATCACTGTGTTAAGTAATAAAGTAGACAAAACTGGTAATAATTAACAACTGGTAATAATTATACTTTCACTTTCAGTTTTGTGGGAATTGGCAATTCCTTCAGCTCGGGGGAGCGCATATTGGGTTCGGGCCGAGTGCCGAGCTCGGACCCCTAACCCTGGGCAGAGGGAGTGCCCCGGGCTCGGGAATGGTTATCAAGCTCGGAGCCCTCTCCCGGACAGCACGCCAAACACGCTTAACTTTTACTGTTTATTATATGTAAGCGCGAACTCGTGAACTCCTCACGTGATAAATGAAAAATGACGCATTGTAGCTATGTTCAGTTTTTAATTATAGTGCATGCTCTCGTCTTAAGTAAATTATTTGAATGATATTTTCCATTCAATTCAAATGAATATTTAATAAAAACGAATACTTAAAAAAAATAAAATGTGGGAACGGTGTCACGGTGGAAAAGTGATGTCACCGGTCTTGCGTCTTAAAACCGGTAACACCGTCAATACCTTTTAATCTCTGACATGCAAGTGCAGCGGATCTACGCTCCAAGGTTTCTTCATCTATCCAATGAGCTGTCACTCCTATGTAACTTTGCTGGTGCGCTGTCCAGCAGTCGGTAGTGGTGGCAACATAGGTGACTTTACTGAGGTGCAACACCAAAGTCTTCTTCAACTGATTGGCGGCTCCATCAATTCTGTTACGGAGAGTTGGTCTGGAAATGACTATGAATTGAGGATTCAGTGCAATTAAAAGGTCTCTGAAAGCAGGTTGTTTGACCAGAGAAAATGGATGAAGACCCTCACAAATGAAGTTAATCATGAGCTTGTCGACCTTTGCCTGTGGCACACGTTTGTTTGCACCAACTGCCATTACATCGCTTATTTTTGCTTGTTTGGTCGGGATTACTGGTGGTTCCAGAGCTTGCTTCCGTCCTGCCACAAAATCAGTGAAGGCCTTCAGCTTTGATGGATGTTTTCTCTGTGACCAAAAATTTATCATTTTAATAAATGTTCATTAAACACACAGAATTTGACATTTTTACATTCTTTATATACACGTTTTTCTACAAACATCACATTTTGTCTTTTACATGTTAAAATGCAGAATTTTTGCTGACTGAGCTGAGAATATAAACATGATTATGAAAAATAGTGGATATTAATGTTTATACTAAATTCAGTGTCACATTCATATTAAAAAGGATAGTTCAGTCAATTTGAAGTGGGCTTGTATTTATGCATAGCCAGCATATTGCGAGCCTCTAAAGATGATGGTCTGTCCACAGGCCTGCATGGAGCATTTCTCAGTTTGAAAAGATCAGACTCGTTATTTACTTATATCGTCTGCACCATTTTCAGGTGTCCTGCATACTACCCCAGGTAAAAAAAAAAAAGTGCACTAAAACACACTTTATTTAAGTATACTTAGAACACTTTTCAGTAATGTAATAAGTGCTCTATTTTCACACACTAATTTTGTACTTATTTTCCAAAAAATAGTATTAAGTATATGTTAAGATAAACTTCTGGTTTAAGTTTATTTCTAGTTGTAACTAAATATATATTTTTAAATACAGATATAGTATGTTAAAATCACATTTTAGTTCAATTTCATGGTGTCTCAAAATAGCACAGTTGAGTACACTTAGATGGTATTACATTTATCTTAACATATACTGTATTTTAGTACATTTTTTAACCTGGGACAACACACACACATTCCTCAAGGCAATAATGTTTTGTTAGAATTACCACACTCAAAATCAATGTAAGTGTTAGTGCTAATAATGCATTCATATTAAGTGTACTTAAGTACAAATTTTGAGAAAATGTACTTCTACTACAATACATTACTAATATATATATTTTTATATTAACTTATTTTAAACTTAGGATTAGTATGTAAACAGTCTACTAAAAATCAGCTAATTATTTTTTTAATAGTTTTTCAAATGTAATATGAAGCAAAAAATGTTGTATAAACAAACATTACAAACATTTTTCTTCAATAACAAGAGAAAGATCGAAACAGAAAGACAAACCAACACACACACACACACACACACACACACACACACACACACACACACACACACACACACACACACACACACACACACACACACACACACACACATGTTGGGTTTACATGTTTTATGGGGACATTCCATAGGCGTAATGGTTTTTATACTGTACAAACCGTACTTTCTATCGTCCTACACCTACCCTACACCTAAACCTAGCCCTCACAGGAGACTGTGCATACTTTTACTTCCTCAAAAAAACTCATTGTGCATGATTTATAAGCCTGTTTCCTCATGGGGACCTGAGAAATGTCCCCACAAGGTCAAAATCTACTGGTATTCCTATCGTGATGAATACCAGGTACACACACACACACACACAAAATCCTTTCAGTTATTTTGCAATAAGAGAAGGTAAACGCTCCAAAATAGAGCCCCAAATTTAAAAAAATGTAAATTTTCTAACATTGAAAAGGATTTTCTCAGGGGTGCAATATGAAAGGAGTTCGTTGATCCAATGTTTTCTAGAAGGACAATGAGTCGACTTCCAGTTCACTAATATACATTTTTTTCCAGCTGTACCAGCCAAAAGTATGAAATATTTTTTATGATGAGACAAATCTAATGACTCAGTATCATATCCAAACTCTAGGATCATAACTGAAAATCAACTAATGTTTAAAGCATTTAAAGCACACTTTTGAAAAACACACTTATAAAAGTCTTTTGTATGTTTTCTTTTTTCTGTAGTATACTTTATTTTAGTACACTAAAAATGTATTTAAGTATAACTGGTATTTAGTATACTTTTTTCAAGTGTACTAAATTCCTACTGAAGTATAAACATACTTTTAATTAGTATATTTATAGTGTATAACCATCACACTTTTATTTAACACAAAAAAAAACAATGTACTAAAAATGTATTTGCGGGTATTTGAGTGTATTTTCATTGCATTTAAGTATATTTTTTTCCACCTGGGAGATCAAGACTAAGGTTCTCGACTACTGTAATGACAAGTATACTGATCCAGAAAGAGATGAGCTACTCACCATGACTGCCTTTCTGGACCCAATATTCAAGACCATGTACATGTCCACTGAGAAGCTGGAGGACATTAAGGTAAGAGCTGCGCTGGTAGAATCATTTCTTGCAGAGGATCAACCTGAAAGAGAGAGAGAAGCAGTCACTACTCCACTACCATCAGCCAAGAAGCTCAAGAAGAGCCCTGGTAGTTTCTTCAAGAAGACCAGCAGTGCATCTTCCTCACGTTCACAGAAGCAGATCATTGAGCAAAAGCTGAACAGCTGCATTCTGGTAATGGCACCAGACAGTGAGACTGATCGTTTGTGTGTGAGTTGTCTTGTAAAGTACTTATGCATCCCTGCCACAAGTTTGTTCTCTGAGAGGACATTCAGCACTTGGGGCAATGTCATCACATTTAGCAGGACAGGACTGAAGCCAGAAATGGTCAACAGGTTGATGGTTGACGCTTGAACAGTTTACTTTGTAAAGCTTACAATGCATCATATACAGTGTAACATATTTAAGTGTGTATTTTTCTGTGTAATCTGCTTTATCTCCTATGTACTATACAGTATTTTATTTAATTTTACATAATATAATACTTTAGGCCTACCTCATATTACAGGTTTGAAACTGTTTTACTGTTTGGAGAAAAACTAATTAAAAAAGATTTGATTGAAACCATTGTAGTGTTTCATATATTTGAGTTTGTCATTACAAGTTCAATTACCTTCCATGTAGCAAAATATAAAAATGTATACCGTTGATAAACAACATAAAACCAGACAAGGGCATTTTAATAAAACTGCTAACGTTACAGCAGCGGGAAATATATACGTGCATGAGTTATTTTATTTAATCTGTGTCATGTTTCGTTTTTTGACCTAAAACACACTGGTGTTGATGACCTGCATTCAAGCTTTCAGTAGGCTTAAATAGATAACCATTTAAATCACATTTAGTTCACAAACAACTGACATTTTTGACCTAAACATGATTTCCAGATACAATAATCCTAAAATTCGACATTAGTAACTTACTTTTCGCAGTATCGGTCGCGCGCGCTCACAAGATCTCCCGGTTTCACGAGTGAATTCAGTGGAGACTCGCTCTAAACGGCTCATTTGAATCAGTGAGTTATCGACTCGAGAACAGCTGCGATCGGATCAGTTCAATTCGTGAATGAATCGTTTGGTGGGATTTGCGAACCGATTTAACAGGTTCATTGAAAGGAATCATTTTGTTCATAATTCAGACACCGCTTCTGCGTCTCGGAGCACGCGCTTTATGAGGAGTAACGGTACATTTTATGAAATGTAGTGAACTAAAAGTAAAAGTTATTCAAAATAAAAACAGTAAAGTACAGATACTTGAAAAATGTACTTAAGTTACTGTCCACCACTGGTAGTGACGTGGCCGTTTTATATATTTAATTTACTTTATTTAAGTCACTCTCACTGTGATATTCGTGTGAATAGGGGATAGATGTCGAGTTATATTTCATACATTAACGACTCCACAGTTTTTAGAGTCACATCAGTTATTAAATGCGGTGCCAGTCTCGAGCATTCATTTGACCATTCACGTATCGCGAGACTTGCCTTTTAAAAGTAAACAGTTCTGTTCTGTTTACAAACATCACCTGGAGACCGCAGAAATTCTGTTGACAAACGCAAATCTTGAATACGCGTTTGAATATCCTGTGAAATTTGTTTATGTTATGTTTATGTTGTTATGTGAAAGTTGAATGTTTAGTCAAAAGACGAATTTCACGAGTGAAATCATCTGCTGACAATCTTCATTTCTGATAGCACAGTTGTGAAGAAGAGTCTGAACGTAGTCTCCGGACCGTACAGAGTCTACACAGCGAGCTGAACTGCACACAGAGAAACACCCTGTGCCAATTTGATAAATCTGCACCCGATATTATGTCTTTAAGACTATCGTCCATCTCTGAGGAGGGTGCAGAGAGCCATTTGAGCCTCCAAAGTGTCACGGAGGCTTCTGTGGAGAAGAGCTCGAAAGGTGAGATTGAAATTATGTTTGAAACTTCAACTGTGATTGACACAGACCTCACAAATTCAGGAAAACAAGATAAAATAGATGGTTTAGAGTGGGGCTAGGAGTTATATATCTGTTGTGTTCCTGTTATATTTGCTTTAGCATTAGAGAACGTAGCATTCGATGTCTGCTGGTAGTGGCCAACTCATGCTTTGGTCAATTTTAAAATGTAGTAAATATTATACATTGACTAATGTAGGCCTATCTGTTTGGAAAATGTCAATATTATGCTAATTACCTTGTATTTTAATAGTACTATATATACAGTTAGGTGCCAAGACAAATAAAATGTTCAAGTTTGACTTCATGATAATAACCTTGGGTCATATTTGTCGCTCATAGTATTTTCTAATTGTTTTTCCTACTTTAAGAACAACATACAAGCTGGAGGAAGAAGAAAACCATGCCCTCCTTCTTCAGGAAAATATGTACGGCTGCGAAGCTCCCCTTCTGCTGCTCCCAGGACACAGTGGAGTCTCAACCAGAGCTGGACATCTCTACACCAGATGTCAATTTGTCCATCTCTAAAGAGAGTGTGGAGAGCCTGCAACTGTTGAGCCTCAGCAGCCAGGATATGCTGTGCTTTAGCGTAGGCACGAGCATCATTAAGAGAGGAACTGTGGACATCCTGGACGTGTGGAACGATGACCATCTCTCCAGCTCCGATAGCTACCAAGAGGAGAGTAGCTTTGTACTTCCAGGTGAACTTCCTGTTGAGTCAGTGGGGGCTTCAGCTTGCCTGAGACTAAAGGCACTGTCCAACGTAGATGACTCTACACCCAACGTCATCTCTAAGGACAGTATGGAGAGGCTGCGATTGGAGGCTTCAGGTGAGAAAAAAAAATGCATTACAAACAGTGACATTCATGTAGGTATAACAGTAAACTGTCAACTAATTATTTAATCCAATGTCAGAGAATATCTCTAATAGTTGTGTTATCAAATTGGTTGATTTTAGTTCCACAAAAGGCCACAGAAGAGCCCAAGAAAGGGAAAGGAGTCCGCTCTTTCTTCAGGAGAGTGTGGAAGGCTGTCAAGCGTCCTTTCTGCTCCAAGAATAAAGTGGAGCCTATTGTGCCTCCTCAGCCAGAGCTGGATGATCCTGAGCCGTCACCTGCCCCAGAGTCCTTAGACTTCATCCCAACTAATGGTAAGTCTGTGATCATTATAACAAGATCAATTTGTTTATATAAATATACTTAAAATTAAGTTGGTTTACAGCTAGCTTGAAACTACTGTCTCATGAACATGTCTTATTTTGTCTATATTAATATGGTTTATTGTCACAAGGCACCAGTTATATAAATTAAAACTGTTTGTTAGGAATTAACTAAAATGCAGTTTGTCGAATATAAAGTTTTTATGCAAATGATTTTGTAAATTATTACAAATCTTGAAGACGAAAACAGAAGAATTTGTTATAATGCTTTAAGCATTTTATGCCACTTCAAAGGGTCTCGAATGCTTATATGTTCTCATGTTTTTGTGTGTTTCTTTCAGAATCCATTCGCTCTCGCTATAGAGTGAAAAAGATTATTGGACGAGGAGGCTATGGCAAGGTCTATGAGGGCATCCGAATTTCTGATGGCAAGAAGGTAGACAAACGTTTTGCTCTTACTGTACATTAAAATCTGTATCCACTGTGTTTTTAAAGCACCTACATATAGTTTAATACTTAAATACTCAATTCTTCGTGGTCAAGGTAAGGTCAGGTGTTCAATATGCTCATCTGTGTTTTTGCAGGTTGCCATCAAACGTATTCGCAAGACTCCACAGGATCAGTATCTTCAAATTGTAAGTTGGCAAAACATAATATGTGTTTAGTTGTTTAAGAGCTGATTATTGTAGATTAAGCAGCAAAAACTTTTGATTCTCAACATTTAAAATGATACATGTTTTACCAAACTAACCTTTTGTGGCATCTTTTCTCTAGTCTGGGTATCCGAAACCTCTCATTACAGAAGTTGCACTGCTTCTAATGATGAAGGAAGAGCCCGTAAGCCCTCACTCCATCCAGCTCTACGAGTGGTTTGAGCATCCCCGAAAATTCACACTCATCATGGAGTTTCCGGATCCCTGCGAGAGCTTGCTGGACTTCATCAACAACAATCCTCCAATGAGTGAGACAACAGCGCGGGTCATCATGCGTCAGGCTGTGCAAGCGGTCCAGCACTGCGTTGAACATGGTGTTTTTCATAACGATATTCATCCAGAGAATATCCTGTTGAGAAAACACACCTTGGAGCTCAAGTTGATCGACTTTGGCTGCGGTCATCTACTTGACAGGACAGGCTACAACTGCACGAAATACAGAGGTGAGTTGGCATTTAGTGTAACAGAGAGTGGAAACCAGTATGTAGTGATTTATTGATCATGAGATGTTTTAAAGTATTGCTAAATGCTGAAAATGTCTCGCTCACAGGAATAAACGGTTACATTCCACCTGAGCTCTTCATCTATGGCAAATTCTACTGCGTCCAAACAAACGTCTGGGCTCTTGGAGTCTTGCTGTATGAGATGATGAACAGGTGTCCTCCATTTCGTGACAGAAAGGAAGTCATGGAAGCCGACGTCAGATTTGTCAACCCAGATTTATCTGAAGGTGAGAGAATAGCATTGATGCACATAGGGGTGGGCGATATGGTAAAAATATCATATCACGATTTTTTCAAGAAATATCACGATTCACGATTTTATCCCGATTCTTTGTCATGTTGGTTTTACTTTTTTACAAGTTGTCTGAGTAGTACAGCTAAATTATTTTTTCTATTTTAAAACCAAAACCTTACAAGGTAACAAAATATAAAATAAAAAGAATGGCAAATATTTAAGCCAAAGTGGGCGAAGACAAAAAAATCTTTGTCATTATTTTCTTTGTATTTAAAAAATAAGAACAAAGATAAGCTACATGTTACAAATACACATACTATACAAATAAAACAAACAGTGCTTTAATTTTCAGGTACAGTCGGTGTATTTATCAGTAGCATTCAAGACATTTAATTAACAAATATAAAAATAAAACCCTATATACATTGTATACATAAATTATACATAGAAGCAACATTTAAAGCAACTTTATTGAAGTTCTTCAGTCAAGAGCAGTGAGTGATTTTCCTTTGTTTTGTTTTATTAGCGTATCATCACCCAAAAATGACAATTCTGTCATCATTTACTCACTCTCGCATTTTTTTAAGCATAAAACATGCTGAACATAAAACTTACTTTGAATAATGTGGGTAACCAAACAGTTGCTGGGTCCCCAGTTACTTCCATATATTTTATTTATTTATTTTAAGTCAGCGGGGACCAGCTACTGTTACCCACATTCTTCAAAATATCTTCTTTTGTGTTAAGCACAAGAAAAAAATTAATATAGATTTAGGACATGTGAGTGTCAACATTTTGGGGTGTACTGTCCCTTTAAATGACAATCGGCAGCATGTTTAGTTCTGTCACAGAGCTGCACGCATCTATACAGGCGCGCATCCGTTTTTCTCTTAACTGTGTACTTTCACTTTAGACAACCAACTGTGTTTAAATGTAATCCTTGTGTGTTTTTGACAGTATAAGCAAATTAAACGCCAAAGATAGCTCAGTTTAGTAATCAGGTGCTGTTTGACAGGCTTTTAGCGCACGTGCTTCAGGTTTACGCGCTCATGAAGCGCATGCCAGAACAGCGCGCGGACCAAATGGCGTTATTTTACCGGCAAGACTTTGAAGCACATTCAAATAATGTACTTTTGTGATCGCGAATATGAATAAGTGCAGTGTCCCGTGAGTGAATGTACAGTATATTAAGACGGAGGCACACTGTAGCACGATACTACGATATTTATTCAAAAGCAGATCGTGGAGACATTTTAATCGTCCACGATCAAAAATCGTCATATCGCACACCCCTAGATGCACACATACAGCCTTTGCACAGAATGAACAAACACTGGTGGAGAGCATAGTACAACACAAAGCTGTTTTCATACATGCCAACATTAGTGTCACATGATCATGACTAAGCGGCTCTCTCCTGAAAACAGAATGCCGTGATCTGATTCTTCAGTGTCTAACCCGTGATCTAACTGAACGGCCGGTCATCGAAGACATCTTGCAGCATGACTGGTTTGAAACAGTGGATCTAAAATGAAGAGAGTCAGAGGTGAGACATTTGTCATCTTCAATATATAATATACATTTCAAATATGATTAGTGAAGTGAGTTAATTAGAGCAATCTTGTTGTACTATAATAAATGATGACAGGAAAAAGACTTGAGTAAAAGACAGTCAGTGTGAAGAATGCTCTTCCTTTTTCTTTGCCAGGGTTGGACATACAGCATCCAGTGAAAAGCAGATTGGATTGACACATGCTGACGGGAAACTCAGGCCTCTCAAGTAAGCCAGAACTACAGCAGAACTAGAGCCTGTCCACGTTCTTACAGCCCCGTCTGAAAAAGAGCAGAAGAATCAGAGCATGTCAGAGCCTATGGCCTAGTTATTAGCGCACTGACAAATAGAGCTACTGCGCTTGCGGCCGACCTGGGTTCGAATCTCGATCCCACACCCCCCTCTTGACCCAACACTTTCCTGTCAGTCTCCACTGTCCTGTCATCTAAAAAGCAAAAAAAAAGTTTTGTTTTAAAAGATTAAATTAGTTTTAAAAGCATATAGTTTTAGACGCTTAGTTGTAAATGCTTAGTTTTAGCTTAGGTTTAAAAGCATAGTTTTAGACGCTTGGTTTTAAACGCTTCGTGTTAAATGCTTAGTTTTAAAAG
>NC_133364.1:49085192-49127812 GCF_049309525.1 Garra rufa
AGCATAGCTTAGTCTTAAAATAAATGTTTTATTAAGAACCAATAAAAAATAAAAAATTATATCTTTAAAAAAATAAAAATAAATAAAAATAAAATTAGAATTTAATAAAACAAATGATTAGATTTAAAAGCATGTTTTAGATTAGTTTTAAAATAAATGTTTTATTAGGAAGCAATGAAAAAAATAAAGAATGTATAGAAACATTATTTAAAAAATATAAAAAATTGTATCTAATAAAATAATACAAAAATTAGAATTAAATTATAAAAAATATTGTTTTAAAAGCATGGTTGTAGCTTAGTTTTAAAATAAATGTTTTATTAGGAAGCAATGAAAAAAATATAAAAATTACTTAAGAAAAATTATACAAAAATGATATCTAATACAAATATAAAAAATACAAATAAACTATATATAATAAAAATTATAATTTAATAAAAATATTAGTTTTAAAAGCATGGTTTTTTATTTTTAAAATAAATGTTTCATTGGGAAGCTATATATATATATATATATATATTTAAGCAATAAGGTACGAGTGTGTGTGTGTGTGTGTGTGTGTGTGTGTGTGTGTACACACGCGCAGGCAGCAAACAGCACCCGTCGTAACTGCCGTCGTGAATGTAGAGAATTTTCTGACATGATTTTACGCACAGCACTCCTTGTTATGTGTTTGATAACATCCATCAAACTAGCCTTTAAACAGGCGATACAGAGCGGTAAAATTTACAAACACCGCCGGCAAGTCCTGGATTCTACCCCAGAACGTCTACCGTCGGCCTGTAACATTCTATCTGCTGAGTTCACGGATTATGAACGATTGCTGACAGAAAATGAATGGATACACTTCCAGTATCATGAAAGACAATTTAGGAAAGGCCTGGATACAAAATGTTTACAAGAAAAAGAAAACTTTGTACTCACTGGCGACTTCAGGAAGTGGTCAAAGTTGTTTGCAGTTCTCAATGGGGCCTTCTTCAAAACCGGAATGTTTTCCACGGAACGCGCAGATGGAGGACAACTTGGACTGCCGTTACTCAAGTATGTAGTGCGGATTCTAAGGACTTTTCCACTTGATGATTATGCGCGATCCAAATCAAACCCCGTTGCAAACCCGGCCGATTGGATTGAAAAACAACTGCGGTATGTGCGCGAGGTGATACAACCAGCTATTGCGTCTGCCACACGACAGCATCAGAGAAATCCTCAAAAGGTAGGCAAAAACAAACTAACCCATCTATGGCAGCAACCGTAGAGCAAAGGCGATTGACATTATCCTAAATGACTGCATGTTTCCCACACCACCGTTAGATACTGGTAACACTGAGCGAGTGTACAGTTATTATCGGGAAAAATGCCAGTTTGATCCAAATACTATCGCGCTTGAGTTACCGCCGTGGAATGATGACTTAGACAACATCACGATTGAGTCGCTGCCACCGACATCGGCGTTTACAATAGAGGAGATTGAGAAAGTAATTTTAGATCTGCCCAATGGCAAGGCTAGTGGTTCAGATGGTGTTACCTACGAGAATCTTAAAGCCACAAAGCAAACATCTTGCTATATATTGAAAAGCATATTTAACACCTGTTTGATTAATGGCAAAGTCCCTAGTTCATGGAAGGGAGCACTTATTCATAGAATACCGAAGAAAGACAATGTGCCAGAAGATCCCTCAACATGGAGGGACATCTCTCTATTACCATCTGTATACAAAGTCTTTATGAAGTGTCTGCTTTCAAGAATATTACCTTGGCTGGTTAATGCTGGAATTCTGTCTAACAAACAAAAAGCTTATATTGAGCGACAAGGCATGAATGAACATGTTTTTTGCTTAAAAACTGCTATTGACGATTTTAAGCATGAATCTGCTAAGTTGTACATTGCCTTTCTTGACTTCAGAGATGCCTTTGGCACATTGCCTCATAGAGTCATGATTGATGCATTGGAAGATATACAGCTCCCCAAGATCTTTGTGGACATAATAAAAGATATATATTGTGATTCCTACGTACAAGTGATCTGTGGAAAATACCTCACCAGACCAATACCACTGGAGGTAGGAATCAAAACTGGTTGTCCATGGAGTGCTGTGAACTTTATCAATGCAATAAATCAGTGGCTAAAATGGCTCTGTGCACATGCTCCGCCCCACGTTCTGTCACCGAACCCAGTCCAGGGCTATGCTGATGATGTGGTCGTTGCATCACGAGATGAAGGCGTGATTAAAAACATGTTGTCATGCACTGATAGATTCCTGACGTGGTCTGGCTTACAAGTAAAGCATAGCAAATGTGCAGTTTTCTATGAGAGGAGGAGCGGTGGCAACCGTTGGTATAGATCCAGGGCCGACCAACCCCCCTCCTTTACCATCTTAGACCAGCCACTTAGAGTGTACGCTAGACACGAGACCTATAACTATCTGGGCCATAAGTTTAACATCGCTGGAGAGTGGAGTCTGCAAGTGACTGACATGGCACATCAGTTTATGTCCAGACTGGATCTCATTGATGCTTCACCTCTTCCTGTAACTCTAAAAGTGCAAGCAATAAGAGACATAGCATTTTCTAAAATTCAACATCTTTTTGCAAATGTCCATATTCCGCAAAAAGTATTGCGTGAAATGGACAACAAAACCGTAAGCGTGGTTAGGAAATGGCTTGGTCTCAACACACATTCTACAAGATGTTTTATTTTCCAGAAAAGGCAGGACGGGGG
Organism: Garra rufa; assembly: GCF_049309525.1. Classification (NCBI taxonomy): domain Eukaryota; kingdom Metazoa; phylum Chordata; class Actinopteri; order Cypriniformes; family Cyprinidae; genus Garra; species Garra rufa. Next base: position 49,087,912 of record NC_133364.1, read on the forward strand.
GCTTGGAGTTCCACACTGCATGTGGGAGTACACCGCCACAAGACAGTCCCACCTTACCAACATGCTGAACTGTGATGATGCTAGCATGAGGCAGATGGCCAGGGCATCTTTATTGCTGGATTTTAAAAAACGGAAGGTGCTGCACGCTTGCGGCGGGGAAGATAGCTTCCTGGGCTTTAAAAGAAAGACAAATGGAAAGCTGGATGGACGGGCACAGGGATTTGGTGTGTCATCAGACTGGCCAGACTTAAATAATTTATGCTGGAGAACAGGCACTAAATTGAAGTGGACCTCTCAATGTCGACCTGTAGAGGTGTCTAATGCAGTCGTAGAGGACCCATCTGTCATCGTGGAAGCCAGACTGCAACATAACAACACTGTTCTCCTGCTCCAGCCTAGAACACCAAGGCAGACTCTCTTGTCTATTCAAAGAGTTCAAAATATGGAGTACTGGTCCAGTCTGAAACTCCAGGGAAAGTTGGCAAAACTGCCCTGTGCGGACCACTCGGTATCACACACCATCTACAGCAGTGCCACCATCAGTGATGAGATCCTCACCTTCTGGGGGATTTCTAAAACAAGGGCCAAACAGTTGGCAAAGTACTGTTCAATCTCAGCAACTATAGGAAGCATGTTTGTTTGGAAGAGGCGATGTTTCCTGTACCCTTAGAACAGGTTTAATCCATAACAATGTGCTGATCTGTTTTAATCTGTTGGATTATTTAAAAAAATTTGATTCCTAATGAAATTTGACTTGTAATGTGTGATCAAATAAAGCATATAAAATGTGTGTGTGTACCTGGTATTCATCACGTTGTGGGGACCAAATGTCCCTGCAAGGATAGGAATACCACTAGATTTTGACCTTGTGGGGACATTTCTCAGGTCCCCATGAGGAAACAGGCTTATAAATCATGCACAATGAGTTTTTTTGATGAAGTAAAAGTGTGCACAATCTCCTGTGAGGGCTAGGTTTAGGTGTAGGGCGATAGAAAGTACGGTTTGTACAGTATAAAAACCATTACGCTTATGGAATGTCCCCATAAAACATGTAAACCCAGCGTGTGTGTGTGTGTGTGTGTGTGTGTGTGTGTGTGTGTGTGTGTGTGTGTGTGTGTGTGTGTGTGTGTGTGTGAGAGTGTACTTCAGTGAACTACAAATAAAAGCGCCATATTTTGCCGTTTCATAGATAGAATGATAGAGGCATATGGGTAATGTAGTTTGAAACTTCTAGCAATCGAATTAAATCAATACTGTCTTTAATGAACAAAGGGATATCTAAACATATTTACTGCACAAAATAAAACATTTGACATATTTGAGAGACAGGCTGAAATGTGGTATTTTACTGTGAGCACTATTTACGCCTTTACCACCTTTTCATGTCTAAAAGCTTTGTCAGAGATTATTCAATACATATATCAGACTTTTAACAATCAGATTTTTATGCTAAGCTATTTAAATTTTGACCCTTTCTGCATTTCCAGGGGGCACTACTATATTTGTAATGGGCTTCTCCATTTATTTCTTAAGCAGGACCTTTGTCCTGTGGCACAAATATATGAACACAATTTTGACAATTTGACAATTTTTAAATAGAGACATGTTTGAGCAATCATGTACAGTATACAGGTGCTGGTCATATAATTAGAATATCTTCAAAAAGTTGATTTATTTCACTAATTCATTCAAGAAGTGAAACTAGTACAATATATACATTCATTCCACACAGACTGATATATTTCAAGTGTTTATTTCTTTTCATTTTGATGATTATAACTGACAACTGATGAAAACCCCAAATTCAGTATCTCTGAAAATTAGAATATTGTGAAAAGGTTCAGTATTGAAGACACCTGGTGCCACACTCTAATCAGCTAATTAACTCTAAACAAATGGTCTCTCAGTCTAGTTCTGTAGGCTACACAATCCTGGGGAAGACTGCTGATTTGACAGTTGTCCGAAAGACGACCATTGACACCTTGAACAAGGAGGGCAAGACAAACTCGCCTGACCTTATTGTGAAGAGGAAGATGCGATATGCCAGACCCAACAATGCAGAAGAGCTGAAGGCCACTATCAGAGCAACCTGGGCTCTCATAACACCTGAGCAGTGCCACAGACTGATCGACTCCATGCCACGCCGCATTGCTGCAGTAATTCAGGCAAAAGGAGCCCCAACTAAGTATTGAGTGCTGTACATGCTCATACTTTTCATATTTCTACTTTTCAGTTGGCCAAGATTTCTAAAAATCCTTTCTTTGTATTGGTATTAAGTAATATTCTAATTTTCTGAGATACTGAATTTGGGGTTTTCATTAGTTGTCAGTTAAAACATCCAAATTAAAAGAAATAAACATTTGCAATGTATCAGTCTGTGTGGAATGAATGTTTACATTATACAAGTTTCACTCCTTGAATGGAATTAGTGAAATAAGTCAACTTTTTGAAGATATTCTAAATAAATGACCAGCAACTGTACATTGTGACACTTATGCATTCATTGTATGACACAAGGTCAATAAAGGTACTTATTATATAATAGGATAAAAAATAACAGAACAAATATCAATATAAAGAATAACAGAGCAAATCAATCATGGTAAAAATCAGATGTAACTGCAGTAAATACTGTGTATACTACAGAACAAATTCAGTATAAAAAAAGTAGTGGATTTAAACTTTAAAATGTAGTTTATTGTAATGTTGAAATGTCTGTTCTTTGTCTTCTCCATCTGCACACTTTGATCAGTTCAAGAATAATTTATGAAACTGTATACTGTTTGTCTGAAAGAATTAAAAGCCCAGTTTCATGTGTATTCGTGTATTCTTCAACAGGATGATGTTTATATGGAATTTAGAAAGTAAATACTGTATAATTTCAGAGAGAGTAAATAGTACAGTAATTTAATTACTAATTACTGATTGACGCTGTAATTAGTAACTAGTAATTAATTACTTTTTTAGAATAACTTACCCATCAGTACTTCTATCACTTGTGCATCATCGTCAATTGTGCATTGAGTATCTGTAGCAGTACAGCCGACTGTAACTTTTTGGAATGGACATTTCAGCCTTTTCTTCACGTAACTGAAATTTGCCATTTACTGTATTTATTAACTATATTTACTATTTTTTTGTGCATTACAAAGATTTTTATTGCAAAAAAAAAGTTCTATACAAATAAACTTGAAAACATGTCACTGAGTATATTCAATGGTAATATTTTGGTGCATTATTGTCCCAAATTGTTAATCTGAAATGTTAGTCTCATTGGGACTCATGGTAGGTTAGTTTTCTTTTTTCTTTTTTTTTTTTAATTTGTAAACTTGAAGAAAACAAGCAATTCCTCACACCATCTTATCTTGACTCAAAGTAGAAAAAGTAATGAATTTGACAAATTACCGTGTGAAACATTCTCATGAAAATAGGAGATATGAAATTAAATGTTACATGTTGTTACATTTTTTAAATGTTTTTGTTCTTCACACACACATCTTTTTAATCAGCCACACTTTCTCAAATTCAGCCCTCTCTATGTGCTATATATATATATTTTTTTTTTCAGTGGCAGATACATATGCATATATATATCCACACACACACACACACACACACACACACACACACACACACACACACACACACACACACACACACACACACACACACACACACATATATATATATATATATATATATATATATATCACATTGAATGGATTAGTCAAATTCAGTAAATAAATCTTATAGTAACTAAATTAATTATCAGAATTACTAATGACTCATGAGTTTTCATTTGCATTTTTAAAAAAAGAAACGTGATATTTTTTATTTATTTCATATATGGCATATTACTAAATGTATTAAAATCTATAAAAAAAAATTAGGTATATCTATAAATATATAACATTTCAATGTGTCCTTTTTACGGTGTACTTACACATACAAGTAATGACTTAATTAACTACATATACTATAAGGTTAGGGTTAAGATTAGCACTTTGCTTTGGGTTAGTTGCATGTAATTATGCACAACTTATAGTAATTATTATAGTAACTACATGTAAAATATGTAATTAGGGCACATTACAATAAAGTGATACCTATACATATTTGGCATACAATTTTTATTTTTATAAGTGCCTTGCATAACTGTAATGTGCCAAAAATGTGCCATTGCGTATCTGCATAATTATATGATCCGAATAATTATTAGATGTTTAATTAGCCATGTGAAATTTATTTGTTTATAAATTTATAACAAGACACAGTGGTATTAAACATTTTGATGGATTTGGTCATTCATTCATTCAAGATAAATTTTAATCTTAATCCCTTTGTAATTATCTTTTTTATTTTGGGTTATGTACTCTTTAAGACATTCATACAAATGTGTCTTAGGGGAAATCATGTTCATTATCATCATCTGAGCTGTCGTCGCTTTCTGAGAGCCGTTCCTCTTGGATGTCATTTTCCTCTTCAAGCTTCTCTTCTTGAATCATCAAATCAAGATGACTGAAAATGTTCAAGTAGCCTGCCTTTACCAACTGCATTAAATGTTTGATGTCATGTTGTTTCTTTCGAAGGACACAGAGAAGTCCACTGCATGCAGTGTCAGACAGAGTCGGAAAACGAGCTGAAAAACAAAAGTGAAGAGAATCGGATAGAGTCCACTTACATTATTCTGCATGCTTAAGACGTTTTTTTTTTTCTACAGGTTATCTTAATGTCACACCCTCTGCACGTTCCCTCAGCCCCAATCACCACGATCCTCCACCAACCAGCCAATCACCACCACAGCACACCCGTGAACCATCACCAGAATTCTAATCACCGTCACCAGCACCAGCAATCACCACACCCTTCATATACTTACCTCTGTCACTCACTCACCGGCTGGTATCGAAGTTGCATTGATGTTTCTCTGTGGATCTTCTCCCCCTCCTGTTGTCTCTCCTGTGCTCCTCGTGGATATTCCAATGTTCTCCTGTGCTCCCCGTGGATTGCTCTGATGTTCTCCCGTGAAACACATCAAATGCTCCTCGTGGATTTCCCCGAAGATCTCCTGTGAAACACGTTGATCGTGTTAAAGGGAAGTGACTGTTGCTAACGCTATACTACTTATGAACTTGAACTCACCTGTTATATTGTGTTTGAAGATTTGACCACAGACCTTTATTCACCCGTTTGCACGTGTGTTGAACTGTGCACGTTTGTTAATAAATACCTTGAAAGATACTCACCTTCTCCCTGTGTGTGTGGTCGTGACAGGATACCAGCCCCAAAAGTATTAACTCACCGCGTCACTCATGGAGGCGAGCGCCGATATCACCGAAGACACCCCCGACCCATTTTCGGATATGGTAAACGTCCTTCGTCAATCTCTACCTGCTGCTCCAACGACGATTTCCAACACGCCCCTCTCTCGCCCCATGAGTTAATCCGGAGACCCGGGTGGTTGCAGTGGTTTCCTCCTGCAAAGTTCCCTCTATATTGAAGCCAACGCACACCAGTTTCCTAACGAAATTTCTAAAATATCTTTTATGATTTCCCTCCTCACTGGGCAGGCACTTCAATGGGCAGACGCACTCTGGAATTCACGGAGCGACGCTTTAATCTCCTATAATGCTTTCGTTGCCCACTTCAAGGACGTGTTTGGAGCTGCGCTCACTCCCCTTTCCGTGCACGATGAACTGATCACTCTGAATCAAGGTACGTCCAATATTCATGAATACACCCTGCGCTTCCGCTCCCTAGCGGCCACCAGTGGTTGGAACCAAGTCACTCTCCTAGCAGCCTACCGTAAGGGGCTTAAACCCCAGATCCGCAAGCATATGGTCATTTACGATGACAATGTACCGCTGGAAACCTTTATTAAGAAGGCAGTAGGCATTTCTCAACATCTCTCAGCGTGTCCTTCTACAAAGTCTGTACCCAGCTTCCCTCCACTCCGAACACCGTCACCCCAACGAGATGCGGAAGAGCCTATGATTACCGACTCCTATCGCCTGGATCCTGCGGAGAGGAAACGACGAATTAATAATCGTCTGTGCCTATATTGTGGAGAAGCCTCACACTTCATCAGTGCCTGTCCAGTCCGCCCGCCTCGTCCAATGGTGAGTACCGTATCTATTACTCCAGCCATGTCTCTCTTACCCCATATTACCGCTGAACTAATAGTAAACTCTCGTACTCTCCCCATCTATGTGCTCGTGGATTCCGGAGCAGCTGGCAATTTTGTTTCATCACACTTCATTGCTAAACATCGAATTCCCACCGTTCAAAATAGGTCACATACCAAATTACCACAATCCAAAACTCACCATTGGGCGATGGTAAGATATCTCGCCGGACCAGAAAAGTGACCCTCGTCTCCCAACACAACCACCGTGAACATCTGACCCTCCTAGTACTCCCGCGAGCCAACGTGGATGTCATCCTGGGCAGACCATGGCTCATTAAGCACCAACCCCGCATAGATTGGAGCACAGGAGAGGTCCTGGAGTGGGGCAAAACGTGTGAGAACCACGGCTACCATCCTTCCTCGTCGGATGCAGAGTCTCCATACCGTCCTATCCCTCTGCACGCCACCACCATAGAGAGCCCTGCCACTCAATCCGCCACCGCCATTCCCCCCGTCTATCAGTCTTTCACCGATGTCTTCAGCAAGGAACGGGCCACACAACTACCACCGCACCGGCCCTGGGATTGTAGTATCGACCTGCTGCCAGGCGCCAAACTACCCCACGGGAAGATCTACCCCCTCTCACGTCCTGAGCAGGAGGCCATGGAGAATTACATCCAGGAGGCTCTCCAACAGGGGTTCATCAGACCTTCCACGTCCCCAGCAGCATCCAGTTTCTTCTTCGTCCCCAAGAAGGATGGTGGGCTCAGACCCTGCATTGACTACCGGGTGCTCAACGACGCCACGGTGAAATTCGCCTATCCACTTCCTCTAGTGCCAGCTGCCTTGGAGGAACTACGGGAAGCCCGCATCTTCACCAAACTCGACCTCCGCAGTGCGTACAACCTGATCCGTATCCGAGAAGGAGATGAGTGGAAAACCGCCTTCATCACCCCGACCGGTCACTATGAATATCAGGTGATGCCCTATGGCCTGGCTAACAGTCCTTCCGTATTTCAGAGTTTCATGAACGAAATCTTCCGCGACTACCTCCATCGATTCGTAATCATCTACATTGACGATATCCTCATTTACTCACGTAACCTAAAGGAACATCAAGACCACGTCCGCCAGGTTCTCCAACGCCTCCGTGAGTACCAACTCTATCTGAAACTAGAAAGATGTGAATTCCATCAGCCCTCCATCTCCTTTCTCGGATACGTGATCATTGCGGAGGGAGTCCGTATGGAAGCCGGTAAGGTGGACGCAGTGGCCAAGTGGGCGGAACCCAGGACGGTGAAGGAGCTTCAGCGTTTCTTAGGCTTCGCTAACTTCTACCGACGCTTTATAAAAAACTATAGCCTCCTATCGGCTCCACTCACTTCCCTCTTAAAGGGAGGACGCCGGGTACTACAGTGGACTCCAGAGGCTCAGCAAGCCTTCGACCGTCTAAAGCTAATGTTCACCACCGCTCCCATCCTCAAGCACCCCGACCCTTCAAGGCCCTTCGTGGTGGAAGTAGATGCGGCGGACGTAGGCGTAGGAGCTGTGCTGTCCTAGTGGTCTGATGAACCCCGATCCCTCCATCCATGTGCGTACTATTCCAAGAAACTCCAGCCGAGCAGAATTATGGAATTGGAGACCGCGAACTGCTGGCAATAAAGCTCGCCCTCGAAGAGTGGCGGCACTGGTTGGACATTTGTTGTTCAAATGGGATTTAACATGCAAAATTCACTTTTAAATAGTGTTTGAATATGTGTGTCAGCAATGTGTGTACAGACTGAATGAGAAGCTCACAGTCTACTATTGTTTTACCATCTCTACAGCAGCTATTTTTGATCTGATTTCATCTCCAGAACATGTATATTTGATATCTGCATATTGCCTTTCTGAATGTGCTTGTTAGCAAGTTACTAACACCGTGTCTACACTGGACAAGTCACTTCCGGTGTAGACACGGTGTAAAGTTATGAATCTTACTGTATTCACAGATACAAGAGCCATGTCTTGGTTTGAAACAACTTTAGGATGAGTAAATAATAAGGGTTTGTAATTATTGACAGAAATGTTATTTTTAGGGTGAATTATCCCTATAATTTGCTAAGTAATTTATTTTTAAAACCTATAAACCCAAACTGCATTATGTGACTAAAAGTAAAGTTTTAAAGTACCTTGAAATATCTGTTACCTAAAGCTTGTCCCAAATTGAGAAGCTTCCGCTTATTCCAGAACATGGCCTGCATTGTTATCATGTCTGCTCGTCCTATAGAGAAATATGAGAAAATGTAATGAGAGTCATGTATATAACAAAAGTCAAATTGCAGTAATCAGAACCTAATTCAACATACCTGCTTTTGACATGTATTTGCTTGTAATAGCAATTCTAGAGAGGAAGCTGTTGACCTGTTCCACTTCCTCTCCAGTAGTTGAACCAGCTCCTTCCTGATAGGCCCCACTATATTTGACCTAACAAGTTTTCCAATCCAATAAAATAAATAAATAAATAATAAGATAAAATTCTCAAAATCTGTGTTTCTTCTTAATATTACATAAAATACATGGCCACATACCTCACATTTCCAAGAATGTGCTTTGGCATGCATTACTGACAAAAAAGGATGCATGTCTAGTAAGGACTGCAGCTCAGGGCAGTGCTTCGATACACGTTGAAGATACGGGAAGTACTTGCAGGCTACATCTGAGCATAAGAATTTGATGCTTCCTTGTGAATTGTCTGCATTTTTTTTCTGAAGAAAAAGGGGGTAAGCAAAAATTTCCCCTCTGAACATATTTAAGGCTTTAAGAAGAATGCCATGGCGACAAACAGCAATCTCTAATCCCTCCTCGTCCAGTTTGCTGCTTGAGTTCTTTGCAGATTATTTTGCTGCTGTCCAGTGTGTTGTTCCACACATTCCTCTTCCTGACACCTTAATAATACAAATAATTGAATAATTACATAAAAAAATACATAAATAAATTAGTATGATCTACTTACAGACCACTGTAAATGTGGCAGAACTTTTACAACTCATATTATTAAACATTTATATTTTATTCAAATTATCTTTTGTATAATTACTTTACAGATTTCTCAAAATACACTGAACAAATAAATCCAGCCCATCTATGTAATGTACATTTTAATTGAGCTAACTGGTATGTTCTTAAAAAATACACAGCTCCAACTGCTTGAATCCAATCTAATTTCAAAACAATGAACAATATCTTAAGTAGAGTCATTAACATTAACACACTTAGTATGTTGTCAGAGAGCAATACGAATTGTTTCGTAAGCAATTAGAGTAGTTTGACAAATGTGCAAACTTTCTTGAAATAAGCTATAAATACCTGCCAACATAAATCATAATACTTACGTGATCAGTGTTTTTGCGGACGTAGTCCACAAAATTAGACACTTCCACATCACTCTGTGTAAAAAGTTGGTCAAATAATCCCCGTTTCTCGGTGCTATCAGGAAAAATATTCTGAATGTATATTAACGTGATTTAACATTATGAAAATAACTGGAATTTAATAAACAAACAAGTACCTAGCTGTGTTTTTAAAACGATAGTGCTTGCGATTTCCATCAACTGACACAGCTAGCATGTCTGGAGTGCAAGCTGGACAAGTAAAAAACTCCTCCTGGCACATCTTGCTGCAACCCATTCGTTGAAACTGCAGCTGAAAACATCGGCTGATATTTTTCCACTCTGCAAAACAAAGCACAGGAAATCTCTTTTTTTTATAAGACAGTGAACAGCTGACAGGAAGTTAAACAGGAGAGAGAGAGAGAGAGAAAGGTGGCGTGATCAGAAAGGGTCCTCAAGCCAGGATTTAAACTTGGGACGCCCGTAGTCATAATTAGACATAATCTGTTTAACATTAGTTAAGACTAATGTAAAGACCACTGCCATTCATAATGTCAGCATAATCTAAAGAGAAGCAATCATTACATCAGAAAGAATCATACTGTCATTTTTTACTATATTAGGTATCTTAATAGTTATTATTAACAGCATATCTACATCTGCAAAGGATTCTCCCACCTTCCAAGAAAATACCATAGTATAAATTTACTAGAAAATGTTTAGTGATTAAACAAAACACTTACTCTGCCAAAGAGAATTGTTTTCTCATTAAGCATTTTAACAAATGCTTGAAAAGACAACCCTGGTGATGCCATTTTCAGCTCTTGAAATGAGACAAGCACATCTGTTGTGAACAGTGTACTTGCAGGAATGTTGCCGGGCCAGTAACCACTCCTCTGAAGTTCTGACAAAGACGTCTCTCGTGAATGTCCACACACAGAACAGGACAAGTGAGGCATGCTAAGGTTGTAATGGCCTAAATAAGGAAAACAAACTATATTAAATGTTAAGGTTTTGGGAAAATAGTAATAGATATTTGAAATATACAATGAAAAAGCTTCCGTTCCATTCATAGTGATGAGGATCATGGGCCTGCCTGAAGAAACTAGGACAGTCCCATTACTGCAGTCACAAATACTGGCTGGTTTTTCTACAGGCAGCAGCGGAACTGGGCAACAACGAAGGTATATTTAAAAACACACACACACAAACACACACACACACACACACACACACACACACACACACACACACACACACACACACACACACATAGCACAATAATACATCTTATAACATTTTCTTACCAAGATATTTAACAGAAATTTGACCAGCTGCCTGGTAGAATCCCATGGATGGAGGTACAGGCTGCACAAAGCCTGAGACAAGGGAATCTCTATTATGGAGAACAAAGAAACTACCATGTCTTCGCTCATCACACTCCGCACAAAAGAAGGGGTTCGGAAGGCAGTCCTTGCAGCGCACAACTGCTAAAGTTGTTCTGCACTGCATGCAGGATGAGGAACTTGAATTTTCTCCTTTCAAAATGTTCTCCAAAAGAGATGGCCTTGCTTCCTTCCATCTCTCCTCCCTCAATGTCGTGCGAATGGACCAGTCATTGGACGCCGTACGGGGTTGATGATCTTCAATGGGCATGACTACATCACCTTCCTCGGTGTCGAACAGCTTTTTTAGCTCTTCCATAATGGTATCTAAGTAAAATTTAAAAACATTACCAATTAAGATTTTTTTGTTAAAAGTATACAGTGGTGGCCAAAATTATTATAACACTAGCTTTTTTACCAGCTAAAATTTTTTTTAAGTCAGTTATTTCTATCTTTTGCTGTAGTGTGTCAGTAAAAATATCAGTCTACATTTCAAAACATTCTGTTTGCCATTAATTGTAATAATCCAATGAGATTTTTTTTACACAAGGAGTCGGACAACAGCCAGTGCTCCACACAGACATCTGATCTCACCATCATTCAGTTTGTCTGGAATGACAAAAAGAAACTGAAAAACTGAGACAGACTAAATCCAGAAGAACTGTGGCAACATCTCAAGAAACCTACTTGAAAAACTACGCGCCAGTGCACCTAGGGCCAAAACTGCTTTAAACGCAAAGGATGGTCACAACAAATGTTGATTTAATTTGGTTAATAGAAGTTAACTGACAAAGAAAATCTCTTCATGATATTAGTGTTAACAGCATCCTCATTTTACAGCATTTTTACACTTGTGCCTAAAACTTTTAACAGTACTGTAGCTTTGCAGGCAGGTTTTTTAAAGATACTTGGAGATGTTGCCACAGTTCTTCTGGATTTAGTCTCAGTTTGTTCTGTTTATTCGTGTCATTCCAGAGACAGACTGGATGATGATGAGATCAGATCTCTGTGTGGAGCACTGGCTGTTGTCAGACTCCTTGTGTAAATAAAAATCTCATTGGATTATTACAATTAATGGTAAAATAAATGTTTGGAAATGAAAACTGATATTTCCTACTGACACTCCGTAGTTAAATACAGAATACTAGTGTTATAATATTAATGTTAAAATCATTTTGGCCACCACTGTATATTTACATGTAAAGCTGTGTATGTACTCAATTTCATGAATTATTCACATAAAAAAGTCTATATCAATCTCATAGTAATATTTTGTTTCAGTGTATACCAGTGGTCTCAAAGGGATTTGCAGGGCCATGATTCAAGCAATCTTCTGTAGGAACTGGACCTTAAATAAAAAAATAAAAAAAGAAGAAGAAAAAAAAAAATAAGTACACATCTCCATAAAAACAAACACATAAACACAACATAATTTAGATGAAAACATTACCAGAAATTACGCTGTGGTCTCCTCTTAGACCTATTTACCAAAATATATATATATGTTGATATATATATCAACACTTAACAGTTGGACAAACAGATCAAACAGAGAAACTATCAGAGAGATAGAGCTCTTAAATAAGCTGTTGGGTTCGTTATATAGCCTATGAAGAAAGAAAGAAAGATGCAATAGTTGGTGTCATTAAATTAGCATACCATCAAGTAGCAATAATATTACATTTTTTAACATTTTAATTGAATAGACTTGTCTACTGTGGCAGCAATTCAAATTCACAAATCACGTCACACATTATTAAATATTAGCTAATATGCTAACACTTGAGTATCGTCTGCACCTTAGGTACAATTAACACCCATCAGTTGGTTTTGGGTATGGCTTTTGCCATTTATTCTTAAAATATATGGTGAAAGGTGTGAAACTAATACAGTGGTAAAACAAAAAAATATATATTTTCATTTAAATTAAGCTTAGTTTACAACAACCTACCATTGAAAAGGACGATAGCAAACGATCTCACGGGGCTTGTTAAGTGATGACGCACCAACAAATACTATTTCCGGGTCCGAGCACCAAATTATTTCACTTGAGAATACTATCTCAGCAGCAGTTTATGATACAAAAACAACTTAAACAAATAAATTACAATATTTGAAATGTATTTATTCTAAATCAGCATTACCATTCGAGTATATTTAAAAATTGCATAATTATATTGCGTAAAAGTGATTTTGTGAAAGGAGTTTACAATAAGTTTTGATTGGCCAACAAATTAAATAAATAAAAAATTATACACTCACTCTTTATTGGTTAATTTGTTCTTTATAAAAATAAACGATTTTTAATGCAATGCATTTTTATTGCATGGTTACATGATTTGTTGATTTTTAGACTGATTTTCTATTTTATATATATTCTACTTCTGTTTTATATAAAATTACAGAGTTTTAAAGTAAAATACACCTAAATATAAAACTAATAAGATTTACTTTCAAATTAAAAAAAGAAAATTAAATTGTTAGTATGGACATAAATCTTAATGAGCTACATTATTTAATTAGGGGCCAAGCCCTGAAAGGGCTGTAGCCCCTATTGTATCTGTATGTTTTCTTTATTATTATTAGGGGCCAAGCCCTGAAAGGGCTGTAGCCCCTATTGTATCTGTATGTTTTCTTATTATTATTATTCTTCTTCTCAATGGGAGTCTATGGCAGCCCTATGAACGCAATATAGGAAAATGATGAAAATTGGCACAAATATAGTCATGATCATAAATAGTAATCTGACCAAATTTGAAGTCCCTAGGACCAACTCTATAGCGCCACCACTAGTCCAAACATTCAACATAAAAATGCCAATAACTCCTGAACCCCTAAATCTAGAAAAATGAAACTTAGTACACATGATTCCTCTCATCACGCTGATCACATTGAATACCTTACATTAAAACTCCACCCATTACAGTAGCGGCCATTTTGAAAAGTACAGTAATCAGTCTATTGGCTACTCCTCCTTTAAAATTGATCCAATTCTTCTCAAATTTGGCTCAGATGATCTCTAGACTGAGCTGAACAGACGAAACTAAGCCAAAAAAATTTAGTCATCTTTGTTCAAAAGTTATGATGTCGCAAAGTTAACGAGGTTGACCCAAAATCGGTTCAGAGGCTATATCTCTGCCAAACTTTGATCAATCGAACTGAAACTTGGTATGCTTTATTAGCACCATGGTCTGAGGGTCCTTGCCAAAGTTGGGAATTGCGCCACCTATGGGTCATGAGATAGCAAAAAAGCATATAATAGCTTATAACTTTTGAACGGTAAGTCAGAAAAGCAATATATTGGTGTCTCTGGATTCCTTGGGTCATGCCGAATCTGAGGATATCAATTATGCCAGGATCGACTGAACCGTGTGTCCGCCATTTAGAAATGTGACATTAATTGCAATATCTTTTAAACCATTTGACATATCTGCACAAAAATCACTAAGCATCATAAACACAATGTCCTGGAGGTACCTCGGAAGTTTGAAGACAGCGCCACCTACTGTTTCAGAGATACAACAATTCTTACAAAAACACTCATCACTTCTGAAAACATCGTCCAAACTACGACATTACCAAACTCCTCAGTGGCGCAACATGTTGGGTGACTAACACTTGACCCGGAGGTAGTGGGTTCGAGTCCCATGTGGTGCAAGTTCATTAAACTTGCAAATTAAATTAAAAAGCTGTGTAAAGCAAAAGGCTAAAGCTTTAAAAAAAAATCTAATTTGGTGTGTCACAAGTGTTTGACCATGTGAATTTTTAAAAGTTGTTTAAAAGTTTCAAATTAAATCCAAATAAGCCAATCATTATTAGGCAAAAGGGCAGTACAGAAGAGAAGAATGGTAAAGTGTGGAAGTGCAGTAGAGTGGTTGGGTGGAAAGCATGCTAAATTTGATGAGCTTAACCCCTTAATCATCACCCGTCCGCTCTTGATCTCTAAAAAACTAAAACTAAAACTGAAGCTAAACTATATAAAAACTAAATATAAATGTTTTTATAAAATAAAACCGAAGCTAAAACAAACAAAATCATTAATGAAAACAAAATTTGAAAACTTTGTTAAAATACAATCAATTTAATAAAAAGCAAAACTATAATAACCTTTGTTTGAAAGCTGCATTTTCACTTCAGTGTTCGAAAATGACGGTGATAGCTAAGGGGTTAAAAGCATCTAAATAAAATCCAATGGGAGTCTATGGCAGCCCTATTAATGCAATATAGGAAAATTATGAAATTTGGCACAATAATAGACATGACCATAAATAGTAAACTGACCAAATTTGGATTCCCTAGGACCAACTCTATAGCGCCACCACTAGTCCAAAAATTCAACATTATAATGCTAATAACTCCTGAACCCCTACATCTAGAAAAATGAAACTTAGTAGACATGATTCCACTCATCACTCTGATCACATTGAATACCTTACATTAAGACTCCACCCATTACAGTAGCAGCCATTTTGAAAAGTACTGTAATCAGTCTATATGCTACTCCTCCTTCAAAGTTGATCTAATTCTTCTCAAATTTGGCTCATATGATCTCTAGATTGAGCTGAACAGACGAAACTAAGCCAAAAAAATTTAGTCATCTTTGTTCAAAAGTTATGATGTCGCAAAGTTAATGAGGTTGACACAAAATTGGTTCAAAGGCTATATCTCTGCCAAACTTTAATCAATTGAACTGAATCTTGGTATGCTTAATTAGCACCATGGTCTGAGGGTCCTTGCCAAAGTTGGGAATAGCGCCACCTATGGGTCATGAGATAGCAAAAAAGCATATAATAGCTTATAACTTTTGAACGGTAAGTCAGAAAATCAATATGTTGGTGTCTGTGGATTCCTTGGGTCATGCCGAATCTGAGGATATCAATTATGCCAGGATCGACTGAACCGTGTGTCCGCCATTTTGAAATATGTCCTAAATTGCAATATCTTTTAAACCATTTGACATATCTGCACAAAAATCACTAAGCATCATAAACACAATGTCCTGGAGGTACCTCGGAAGTTTGAAGACAGCGCCACCTACTGTTTCAGAGATATAACAATTCTTACAAAAACACTCATCACTTCTGAAAACATCGTCCAAACTGCGACACTACGCATCTCCACAGTGGCGCAACATGTTGGATGACTATCACTTGACCCGGAGGTAGTGGGTTCGAAACCCACGTGGTGCAAGTTCGTTGAGTTTTGCAAGCTGTGTAAAGCAAAAGGCTGAAGCTTATAAAAAAATCTAATTTGGTGTGTCACAAGTGTTTGACCATGTGAATTTTTAAAAGTTGTTTAGAAGTTTTAAATTAAATCCTAATAAGCCAATAATTTATTAGGCAAAAGAGCAGTTGAGAGGGGAAGAGCAGTAAAGTGTGGAAGTGTAGTAGAGTGGTTGGGTGGAAAACATTTGCTAAGTTTGGTGAGTTTAACCCCTTAATCGTCACCCGTCCGCTCTTGATCTCTAAAAATCTAAAACTAAAGCTAAACTCTATAAAAACTAAATATAAATGTATTTACAAAATAAAAATGAAGCTAAAACAAGCTAAATCGTTAATGAAATTAATGAAAACAAAATTTGAAAACTCTATTAAAATAAAAGCAATTTAATAAAAAGCAAAACTATAATAAACTTGGTTTGAAAGCTGCATTTTCACTCCAGTGTTCAAAAATTAATAGTTTCCAAGTTAAATCCAAATAAGCCAGTCATTATTAGGCAAAAGGGCGGTAGAGAAGGGAAGAGCGGTACAGTGTGGAAGGGCAGCAGAGCGGTTGGGTGGAAAGCATGCTAAGTTTGGTGAGTTTAACCCCTTCAAAAGATTTTTGATATTCACCTCTGTTCCCCAGAAATACCTTTGCTAATCTGTCTACAATGCTAAGTCGTGTTTTTGTCATCTCATTCTCACTCCACAACCTCTCTTTTGGAACCAGTATGACTGTGTGTCAACTGAGTGGCACACTCTGCTAAGCCACTGGCTCCAAAGCTTGAACCCTGTCAAGTTGTGGGTTTGAATCCCATGTTATGCAACTTTGTAAAATTGTGTCAATTGTAGCAATTTGCTGAAGTTAACAACTCAAGTCTCTGTGAAATTCAAAATCAGTGTATGATTTGCAAATGGCTAATGACTTAAAATCAGATTTGGTGTGTTGCAATGTTTGACCATTGGAATTTTTTAAACTTTCAAATTAAATCCAAATAAGCCAATCGTTATTAGGCAAAAGGGCAGTAGAGAAGAGAAGAGCAGTACAGTGTGGAAGAGCAGCAGAGCGGTTGGGTGGAAAGCATGCTAAGTTTGGTGAGTTTAAGCCCTTAACAGTCACCCGTCCGCTCTTGATCTCTATAAAATTAAAACTAAACTATATAAAAACTAAATATAAATACTAAAACAAACAAAATCGTTAATGAAACTAATGAAAACAAAATTTGAAAACTATCAAAATAAAAGCAGTTTAATAAAAAGCAAAACTAGAATAAACTTGGTTTGAAAGCTGCATTTTCACTTCAGTGTTCAAAAATTAATAATTTCCAAATTAAATCCAAATAAGCCAATCATTATTAGGCAAAAGGGCAGAGAAAGGAAGTGCAGTAGAGCAGTCAGGTGGAGAGCATGCTAAGTTTGAGTTTAAGCCCTTAACTGTCAATAAAACTAAAACTATACTAAAAAACTATTAAAACTTTGCATGCTTCATCAGCACCATGGTCTGAGGGTCGATACCAAAGTTGAGTACAGTACCACCTATGGGTTGTGTAATACCAAAAAAAAAAAAAAAAAGTTCTTAACTTTTGAACAGTCAGTCTGCGGATTAATTCATGCCGAATCTGAGGATATCAATTATGCCGGGATCGACTGAACCATGTGTCTGCCTTTTTGAAATTTGACAAGTTACATTTTTAAACCATTTGACACTTCTGCACAAAAATCACATGACATAATTAACACAATGTCTTGGAGGTACCTCAGAAGTTTGAAGACAGGGCCACCTACTTCTTCAGAGATATAACAATTCGAACAAAAACACTTATAACTTCTAAAACATTGTAAAAATTGTGTTATTTTTATATTATTGTATTATATTGAACCAGACAAAGTCACATTTGTCATTGTCCAGAAACAGAATTTTTAATTCTGTGGTGTACAATAAAATATTTGAACCATAACCAGAACACTGATAGAGTAAATGGAAATGCATGTCAACAAAGACAAAAGTAAATTTTAATCCATAAAGTATTTATTATTATTTATATTTTTTACAATGACTTTATTCAGTTTACAATAAAAATAAAAATATTGTGCCTTAATGCCACAGAGAGCAAGCCAGAAATTGAAATTGGCAAGGAAAATCTCCCTAAATTAGTGAAGAGCAGCATCATGGGCCGAGTGGTGGTGGAGCATCATCAGCAGAGTGGTATAGTTAGAAACCTTGGGAGGAACCAGACTCAGCAGGGGCAAGCCATCCTCCATTGGCTGGCACATATCAAAATTTACTCGACATAGGCTAAATATAATACAAGCCATCCAACCAATATTTTATGTATAATAGTGTTATGCTTGTGATTATGTATTAATTTCTGAAATAACTTTGGCTATTGACCGCCTGCGTCAATTAAGAGTTTAGTGGGGACTTTTTCTGAAATGTTGATAGTTGTAGTAGTTAAAAGTTGACAATGGGTTTGTCTTCACTGTAAGAAAGGAAAAAATCAATAAATTAAGTCAAATAATGTCAGCATCTGATTAATAACCATAAAGTATATTTTATTCTACCTTTTTCCAAGTTTTGAGCTTCCATACAGCTGAGAAGCTCATGGGTCTTCATGGATCACATCATGGGTGTAAGATGCTTCTTTGCAGTTATGACTGCAGTGCATTTTAGAAATCTGGGGGGGGGGGAGGGCATGCATGAACAGCTTGATGAAAAAAAAAAAAAAAAAAAGGAGTTTAAAACAGTTTGCAACAAATACATATCAACAGTTTTCAGTTTTGTCAGCATTTGACATTTACAGAAGTTGGCGGAGCTCTGATTATGACTGTAGTTACAGATTTGTAGCATAAATCGGAAAGTGTACTCTAGGTTAATTAATCCTTGAAGGGAAGCATATCAACTCTGAAAAAATTAAGCCGACTATTACAGTTACCTTTATATCATGTGTATTGTGTGCTTCTTTATAGGAGTTCATGGAGCAAACAATGTCAGTAAGGGCATAAGAAGTTAAGCCTTCAGGGCACTACAGAAATCTGTGAAAACATAATGGATTTTTATCAGTTGTGTGCTTAAAATAAAATAAAAAATCATGGAGCAGAGAAGCAGACAATAGATAAGGACGTATGTTCCACGTCGAGTGCATTGCAGAAATCTAAAATTATTTTCATTGAACATTAACTGCTTAATAAACGGTTTCCACAAAAAACATTTTGCATTTAAATGTACACATTATCTGTACACTCACCTTTTGAGGGTAGTGGACAGTAGTTATTGAATTTTGTAGCCAAATCCTGAAAATGTATGGTTAGTAGGTGAAACAGTGCTTGAAGAAATTGGTCAAATCATGTTTTGTAGACATTATACAATTACATTTACCTTTTTTTATCGTGTGTGCATCTTTACAAAAAAAGCACATGGAGCAGAGAATTACATAACGGATAAGGAGGAAGTTATAAGTATGTTGCAGAAATCTGAAAATATTAATGGATTGTTAGAACAGAAGAAAAAAAATTGCATTTAAATGTAGATATCTGTACACTTACCTTTTGATGGTAGAGGACAGTAGTTACTGAGTTTTGATGCATAAACCTACAAATGTATTGTTAG
Source organism: Garra rufa (assembly GCF_049309525.1). Taxonomy (NCBI): domain Eukaryota; kingdom Metazoa; phylum Chordata; class Actinopteri; order Cypriniformes; family Cyprinidae; genus Garra; species Garra rufa. Next base: position 49,107,603 of record NC_133364.1, read on the forward strand.
TAAATGAAACAGTGCATGAAAAAATTAGTCAATTCAAGCAGACATTACAATACTACATTTAGAAATGTATTAGTCATTTTATTCATTAAATGAATTATTATAGAATGTTGTGTTCTATAAAGTATAGAATCTCTTGTTTGGGGGGGGGGGGGGGTAATGACTTCAGTGCATTTCATATGTCTGAAAAGATTACTTTCCATGCGGTTTCTTGCATATAGCCAATGAATTTAACAATGCCTTTAACATTTTCCATTTGAAATCTAATAACATATTTTAATGTAACCAGGCACACCTGAGTCAACTTACCTTTGTAGGAACCTGTGAAGAGCCTGGGGAAGGTCTTCAAGTGCAGCCTGCGAGACGCAGCTTCCATAAAAGCGACCAACCAAGACCTGGAGGCCTGGCTGGCCGTGGTGGACAAGTCTAGCCTTCCTGGCAAGTTCAAGGCCTGGATTTACCAGCATGGTATTCTACCTCGGATCCTATGGCCCCTCCTGGTGTATGAAGTCCCCATTTCAACAGTGGAAAGCTTTGAGATGAGGATCAGCAGGTTTCTGCACAGGTGGCTGGGACTTCCTCGAAGCCTGAGCAGCATCGCTCTATATGGGCGGAACAACAAGCTGAAGCTTCCCATGAGCAGCCTGAGCGAGGAGTTCATGGTGACGCGGTCCAGGGAGGTCCTACAGTATCGGGATTCCAGTGATCCAAAGGTTGCCCAGGCTGGGATTGAGGTCAGGACAGGGCGGAAGTGGAGGGCTGCCGTGGCGCCTGACGACGCAGAGTCAAGGCTACGGCAAAAGGTGTTGGTGGGCTCAGTGGCACAGGGGAGAGCTGGCCTGGGCAGCAGAAGAAATCCCCGCTATGACAAGGCGGAAGGGAAGGAGAGGAGGTCGCTGATTCTGGAGGAGGTGCGTGCAGGAGTTGAGGAGAAGCGAGCTTGCCAGATGGCTGGGATGCGGCAACAGGGCGCCTGGACAAGATGGGAGCAAACAGTGGAGCGCAAAGTCACATGGACTGAGCTGTGGAAGGCTGAACCCTACAGGATAAAATTCCTGATCCAGGCTGTCTATGACGTGTTGCCAAGTCCATCCAACCTCTTCTCCTGGGGAATGGTGGAGACACCAGCATGTCCCCTCTGCCAGCGGAGAGGAACGTTGGAACACATCCTGAGCTGCTGTCCAAAAGCCTTGGGCGAAGGGTGTTACCGCTGGCGGCATGACCAGGTCCTAAAAGCTGTAGTGGATTCTATCTGCAGTGGAATTAGCCACAGCAAGAGCCTCCACCCAATGAAGACCACAGCTTTTCTCAGAGCTGGGGAGAAGTCAACACCAGCTGCCCGGGGCACCTCCTCTGGCCTGTTGGCAACGGCGCGTGACTGGGAGCTGTCAGTTGATCTGGGCAAGCAGCTGAAGTTCCCTGAGACAGTTGCTATAACAACATTAAGGCCAGACATTGTGCTCACCTCAGAGGCCTCCAAGCAGGTAATTATCTTGGAGCTCACAGTGCCTTGGGAAGACCGTATGGAGGAGGCCAATGAAAGAAAGAGGGCAAAGTACTCCCAGCTTGTGGAGGGTTGCCGGAGCAATGGGTGGCGGGCAATATGCCAACCCGTCGAAGTGGGATGTCGAGGGTTTGTGGGCCAATCCCTTTGCAGGGCCTACAAAATGCTTGGCATCACAGGGGCAAGCCAGCGAAGGGCCATCAAGTTGGCCACTGATGCTGCAGAAGTAGCATCAAGGTGGCTGTGGATCAGGAGAGGAGAGGTATGGCGTGTAGGGTAGTAGCGCTACCTGGACATAAGCTGGGACCTGATCACCCCGGCTGGGTCGCCTAGGGGAGGGGGTCTGATTGTTGAAAGACCCGAAACCCCCCGTGATCCTAGGTTACATCACTGATGATATGTCCAGGTGCACCAGACGGTGTATCTAAAATCTGTAGACTTCAGTAAATCTTGACTCTTTTTATGTTGTTCTGTTGACTTAATTGTGATGTATTAGGAGACAACTGGAGGAATGAATGCAGGCAGTATTGTTCAGATGGCATAGCATATGACTGAAATTAGATTAATAAAATACTTTAGTAATCAAGTCAGTTAACTAGAAAATACATCTTTTAAAATTTAAGAAAATCTAAGCATAAAGCTGGATACAAATTAGGAACCACCATTACCTTGGCTGGATGAAGCTTATCACCTCAAGAAAGAAGAGCAATTATGGGAGATGTAGGATTGTGAATGATGATCACTGGTTTGAATGAGGGTCTTGATTAACTGGACTTTGTGAATCTTGAAATCTCAGGTGTCCACATGGTGTGGACAGAAAAACAGAACAGAAAATACAGTGATACATTTTTCGCATTACATTGTGTTGCATGCATAAAACTGATGATCTCTAGATAGAAATTCATTGATAACATATAGATTCAGTTTATGATTTAACTGACAGATCACAATAGGAGATATTCATTTAGCTATAATTAGTCAAAGAACAGACCTTCAAGTTGTACGCTTTGTCCAGTTGTATGTCAGTTGGAATCTCAGAGTGAACATTGCACAGCAAGGGCACAGAAAAGAAAATATATTGCAGTTATACTGGTTTCAGTACATGTCACTACTAATTGAAATAATTACTGCTTGATGGTAACTGTAATATGTTTGCACAATCTCAACGGAAATATTTTCTGCATCTTTAACATAGACATGGTCTATCAGCGTACCTTTCTCAGTTGTAGGATGTTGCACATGTTGACCATATCCATGTAGTTCCATTAATGCTCTAATTGTAGATGATGTTAAGATGTCCTCGTTGAAGTCTCCCAGAATTACTTTCTGTCCTGGATGTTTCTCCAACTCATCAATAACATGCAACATATTTTGTCGAAACATGTCAAGTGGATATGAATTAGGCCTGTACAGAAAAGCAGCATTAAGACTTGTATGTGGAACAGCAAAGTATAGACATTCTAAGTTGCAAGGTTCTGGAATGATAACATTAAAAGGAACGTTTTCAGAACAGAATATTCCAACTCCTCCTCCTCTTTGTTGTTTTAAATTGGCAAAAAGTGGAGTGCTGTTGTCATAACAGTTAGCTCTCGGATTGCTCTTAAAAACAAATCCTGGTATCTGTATGTCCTCGTCAACTTTTAGCCAGGTTTCAGTCAAACAGATACAATCCGCATTCATTAGCTGTCCATGAACTTGCATATCTTGAACATGAGCTGGAAGACTTTGTACATTATGAAGAGCAATTGTAAACATACCAGGTGTCTTCATGAAACTCTGATTTTCCAAAGTCAATCGAGGCATGTTTTTCATAGCGGACTCAATTTTCTCATTACAATATATGGCAGACTCCTTGAAGTTATTAATTATTAGTCCTTCCAGGGTTCTCACTCGACTCAGTGCAACATATGCTTGTCCCGGAGCAAATATTTTGTCAAGGGAGACAACAGCTTTATCCACTGTGAGTCCTTGCACTTTGTGAACAGTGCATGCCCACGCCAATCGCAGTGGAAACTGACGTCTTAATCCACCACTGTTTGTGACTTGATCTTCTTCCACTTCAATAACAGTGGAATTTGGCAAATATTTCTGTCGTTGCTTTGATCTCTGATTTTTACCAACATTTGGATCATCAAATTCCACATGAATAGCTGATGGGAAGTAATCATCATCATCATCATCCTCGTCATCATCCTGTTTTTTGCTTATGTGGACAACTGTGCCGAAGGCTCCATTGACAAGTCCATCAGAAACATCAACATTTTTCTTTAACCCCCTGGGGTCCAAACACGCGTATACGCGTTTTGTGGCAGTTTCCCAAAAGGAACTTCAATTACTCTGTCATCTCTGATTGTACAGATAAAAGCAGTACATCAATCGAATCTGTAAAGGGTCTACTTTTATTTGTATATACTCACAAAACCAAAAAAATATTCTGATTTTACAAAATAAAGAAAACAAAAAGGGTGTGCTGTCTGCCGCGTTGATCTCCGTGATCTTCATTCAGAAACGCGTCATTAAAATAGACTATAACTCAGCCAATACACAACACAGAGACATGAGCAATATGTCTAGAGAAAGCTTGATATCTATACTTTCAAATAAAGTAATGTTTATTGAAATCAAATATTCTGTGATAAAGTAATCCGTATGAAACCAACACGATGTCCAGTCTCTCTTGTCTGCTTCATTAGTTTTAATTAGATCACGCCCAAGAGCGATTCGATCTTTTCATATTCAAATCGTCCACGTGAGGGCGCCGCGCCAAAAGTAGACGCCCACATCACGGTAAACAAAGGAGAAAGCAGTTTCTTTTCTTTCAAGTTAGTTCTTTCTGGAAGAAGACGGGCTGTCAGGAATAAAACTTACTTCAGAAGATGAACATTAAATGAGACATGGTGTGAACCAGCAGATGAGATATTTACACAAGTAAGTTTTTTTCTTTTATATTTGTAAGTTGTTACTGTGACAGAATGTGCACACATTTTACCAGTTAAGACTTTTTGCCAACTGTATTTCCTGACTACAGTAAGTGAAACATTATAAAGTATGTTTCATTTCACTGCATCTAAATGTCTCATGATGACAGGATGTTTCAACTTTGGTCGAAAAACGCGCTGGCGTTTGAGGCACGCTTTTGTAATAACTCCGAAAAGAATGTAAAATTCTCCGTCAGTTTTGATCGTACAAATACAACCAATACATCATTCGAAACTGTAGAGGGTATATTTTTATTTGTATACACTGTGCTTTTATGAAAATAAGAAAACAGTCAGGGCACGCTCTGCCTTCACTGTCTCTGTTATATCTTTTCACAGACACATAAATGAAACTAACGTGCATGAAACCTAAATCTAAGTGATTACGTGCCTCACAGACATAATGCATTTACTTGTAGAAAGCTTGAAATGTTTACTTTTACATAAACCAATTCAAATAAAAAACTACTATTCTCTTTTTAAGTAATCTGTATGAAAGGTAGAAGATGTGTGGTTTCTCCTGTATCACTTCATTACAAACCTTACACCTGTATTTATCTCACACTGTTTTATTTGCACCTAACTGTTATACGCCTATGCTATACACTACCAGTCAAAGGTACTTTTTTAAAGAAAAATAATTATCTAATTTTGTGAAATAGGTTTACTATGTAAAAAAAACTGCTCACTTAAAAAAAAAAAAAAAAAAAATTTTAATAATAAAAAGTTTGGCTGGTAGTGTATGTGTTTTCTCCATGTTAGCTCTGTCTTTGTCAGATCATTGTGTTGCTCACATCTACTTGTTTTCTTTGCAGTTTCTGCTGTTCCCCGTTTTCCTGTGTTAAAGTTTCCTGCAAGTGATTTGGATATTGCACCCTCGACATCTTGACTTCTGTGTTGTTTATTACTTTTGATCCTAATAAAAAGTTTAACTGCACTCACAAGTGAAAGACAAGTTATTTTGTGTGATAGTTAAATATATTCAAAATACGCTTCAAACTAAATATATATTTATTTTGTCCTTTCATTTTTCCTTTATTCTTTCTGTTGTTTCCTCTCAGTCAACATCCGACTGAATGGCTCATTATGCGGCTCATTATGCAGGTCTTTGTCTTCTCAGGTGTAAATCACAGCATTATTCATGATCATTCACGCCTTCTCGCATACAGCCATTCTAAACAAAAAGTGTCTTCAAAAATTTAAATCTATATACTGTTTTGTGAAAACAAGTGAACTAGATGATTTTCACATCATTTGGTAGAAAAAAACCAAGCCTACCACATCCAATTCTCGAAAGTCCCGAGAATAAATATTCTGTATGTGTTAGATGACCTTATTTCAGTGACTTCAAAAATTTAGTTTTTCAAAATGCACGCATAAACATTGTTTTCTCAAAAACTTAAAAGTGTACATTCATGTTGCTTACATATTTTTGTAGTCCAATTTGTGCTAAATACAATGTATTTAGATTTAGGATATTAATATGTTTTTAACATACTGAAAAAAGCACAAATGTCAAGGCATGTCAAAACTTCTTCAGGGCCCCAAAACACCCTTGGGCCCCAGAGGGTTAACATCACTCTTGCTCCAACACCCAGGGAAACAAATTTGTCCAAACAGGAGTTGAAAACTTTTGCATGAAATCCAACTTTTGCTTCCATTCTTCCAGTTTCTGGATTTTTCACAAAATCTCTAGCTCGAATAGTGATTGCCTCAGGACAACACTCATTAAGTTTCTGAATGTTGTATTTATCAACCTGAGCATTTGTAGGAAATATATGAATAGCATCACATTCTTCTCCTGTTTCTTGTTGCTTCAACATGTTAATGTCGCTTGGGCTTAGAGTTTCCTTCTTTTTATGAACTCGAAGACGATTCAACATTTCAGCAAAAGACGTATTTTGTTGCCTGACAACTTGGGTTAGCTCAGCAATTTCAAAGTTGTTCTCCCAAAGATTCACTCCTTTTGTGTCAACATACAGTGGAATTCCTTTGACAGGTGGAAGCTGATAAAAATCGCCAACACATACCAAACTTACCTTTCCAAAAACAGAGTAGTCACCAGTTTGCTTAATTTGTCTCAATCTCCCATGAACATATGACAAAAGGTGATGGTCAACCATAGACACCTCATCAATAATAAGAATCTGCAAACATCCCATTTTTGCACGCAGTGAATTGATTTTGTCATCACTTAGGGGCTGATATGGCAGTTTGACATTAGCACCTATGGAAAAACTGTTGTGGACAGTCGTAGCACCAATTTGGAATGCTGCCACTCCAGTGCTTGCCGTTAGAATCACACTTCTATCGTCAGGGTTTTCAGACAGCTGTGATAAAAGCCTTGATGATTCATAGTATATTGCTTTGATTAAATGGCTTTTCCCTGTGCCTGCTCCACCAGTAACAAACAAGTGAAATGGTTCAGGGTTTTCTCCACGAAGTTTTTCTAGACACCATTTCCGCACTTTGTAAAATACTGCAGATTGTTGTACATTTAATGATCTTAGTAAATGTAACGCCTCACCTCTAGACATCCCAGCATGGTTGGTTTCAATAGTGTATGGATTTCGAGGGCAAGCGACAAGATCTGGAATATTAGACTCACCAGAATCATCTTCATCAGGAATTACATTACTCTTCCTTAGTTGTATGCATTCATGACGTTCCTTTTCAGTTTCAGGACACAATGCAGCCCAAGCATCCTCCAAATCAACACCCTGTTCCAACAGCTGTTTAGCTTGATCCATTTTGTCACTTTCCTTTTCAAACAGTGCTCGATTAGCATCAACAATACATTTTACTTTTGTCACATTACCTTCATATTTTACAGCACCGCTCTTGTAGAATTCCTCATAAGTAGTAAAATTCTCAGGCTTGAGTTGGTGGTCTTCGTAATGTGGTAAGAAAAGTTGTAACAATGAATGATAGTACTTCTCAGGATCTTTTGTTGGGGAAAATCTTGGATACCTGACAACTGCAGGTGCAGTTCGAGTTCTCTTCATCATATAACCACAGTTGTTGTTAAGCTTAATCACCTTGTCTTCCGAGGACTTTTTTTTGGAAGAAACCTCTGATTTTGACAATATCCTGTTTTCAGAGCAAAAACCTGCAAGACACTGAATCTCAAACTCATGAGTGTTTGGCCTATTCTTGTACCTGTCAACCAGATTTGTCATCCAAAAGGTGGTTTCTTCTGCAGATTGATCATCTTTCTTTTGGAGAACACGAAGAGGCAAACTCATCTTTACAGGATTCAATCCAATTGGAATAAATTGAACTTTACGAGAACATTCCTTCAAGTGCATGCCGGTCAGTCGGTACACTGCCTCTTGAGCAGAAATTTCTCTGTTGTGCAGATACACGCTCCCAAGCATTTTTAGTGATGATCTTACTTCGAGATTTCCATTCATGGCTTCGTTTTGTGCACGTTGCAGCAATAGTCCCATTTCTTGTTCTGCTTTTGTGATGTAGCTGATAATGTAAACCACTACAGAGTAAGCATCTGTGACATACTGGATATCCATGTTTCCTTGCCAGGCACGCAGTAAATGTTTATTATACTGGTTCACCCAGACGTCTTTTGGACTTCTTTTTAGTACAACAGTTTTCTTTTTGGAACACTGCTTGTATGCCTTTTCAAAGAGAGTCTGATTAATGCCAATAGATTCAAAAAATGCATTTGTTGAATCATAATGTATATCAGAATTGGTTAATGCACTTCTTACCTTCTTTAAAATTGTACTTGCAGCATCTCTTCCACCACTACTTTTCAAATCATCTTGACCACCGCCTCTGGTAATAAAGGTACGGTTAGATGGGGGTCTTGGAAAATTAAATCTGCAGACAGTCTTTTTCTTGCGACACGTCTTTGAATGTCTGACACTGTGTTTCTGAACACCGTTGACCGTCTCAAACAGTTCAGTATCATCTTCTCTTGGGATCTCACAAGTGATGTAATGATCAATAAAACTGGCAACCATAGCATCATTGTCTTCATTATCTTCATTTAACTTTGGTGCATTTTCAACCCAAAACAGGCAATGAACATGAGGAGATCCACGTTGTTGAAACTCTACACGATAAAAGTAATCTAATATCTTACCAATCGGCTGAGCTGAAGACATGATTACATCTCTCAGAAAACAGTGCCATCTGTGATCAAACATCCGTGCTGCAGTAACTGGGTTTCGTCGAATCAGTCCACATTTCTCAGACCAGTCAAGCTCACCTGCATTTAGATTTTTTCCTTCTTGTCCGAGTATGGTGCTAGTAATTTCAGGCCATCTGAGATCTGCAGAACTAAAAGATGCAAAGAATGTTGGAATGCCCAGCTGTCTTATGAGTGCAAAAAGGTCTTTTTGAGTAGATTGCCAATATGGTGGCGTTCCACGAATTGGTCTCAAAAACTTGTATCCTTCGTCAAAATTCAATATTTTAGACAAAGATTCTGGGTTTGTTAGCATATCCGGTGTTACTTCGGTCAGCAAACTCTTGTCAGATCCTTTACGTAAAGCAATTGAAACATTAGACACAACTTGATGAAGCTCCGACAAATACTGGGCATAGAAAATAAAGTCCGTGCTCCGTGCAAATCGTCCATCTGCATTGAGGATTCTTGCATTTAAGTATCGTGACAACGTAATTTTGACCTCCCTCTTATCATGAAAAGTTGGACCACCAGCTGGATAGAGAACTGGGAAACATTTAGCTTCATTGGATTTATCAGATAACATTGTAACAGGACTGTTACCTTCAGCAGGTGCCACATTTAACACATCCTGGAAATGCTGATCAATTACTTCGGAACCAATATCCACAGGTTGTAATGATGTGTCTGATAAAAGTCCACTTTGCTCTTTGATGTAGGTCAAGTCTTCTTCTGGCTGCTCATCAAGATCATTTTCGTCAGTCATCTCAACTACATCTTGTTCCTCCATTTCATTAACAACATTCCCTTCCGGTTCATTCAAAGAGTTGATCCACTGCTCGTTAATCTCCACATCACTGAACCACTTATTGAACCTGATCAAATATTTCAGAGCATTTCTAATACGATCAGTGTGAACATACTTGTACTCATAATGCCCTTTGTAGGTTAACTTGCGTTTCAGTTTGAGCCTTATCATCTTGTCATCACATTCATTGCGTGGAAGGATATTTGACACATCTGTGGTATTTACTGGAACACACACTACAGGTCCATGACATCCATGTTGTTTACCACGAGGAAGGCAGAGCAATTTCATAAAAGGAATGTTGCGTGCAACAAGATGTTGTTCCAATGAGTTGAGACATTTCAGTTGATTTGGAATATCCACCAATTGCATATTGTTGGCAACACTCTCTTCGGGCAGTCTTCCAGAAAGGATTTTTCGATGACAAGTTAGACAAATCCATAATTTACACCCTGAGGAATAAGCAGAAGATTGGTCACACTTTTCATCACAAACATGCACATAACTGGTTGTGATACATTTTTTACCCAAAACAGCAATTTTCTCTCCTTTGTCTTCATAGCATTCTGTTTTGCATTCAATAACCTGCTTTCTGAAAAGTAAACGGTGACAGACACAGCATACAAACTCTGGACCATTACGAACTTCTTGTCTGAAATAATTAATAGCAACATCAATGTCTTTTTGTTCTTTCTTTCTTGCATACATTTCACAACCTTTTTGTATTTTACTCTTACGGAATTTCACATCTTCATGGTATTTCCTAATAGAATACTTACATACTCTTGCTTTAAAAGCCAGATTTTGTCGATATTTTTTCTTGGAATACTCACATACTCTTGCTTTAAAGGCCATGTTTTGCAGATATTTTTTCTTGGAATACTTGCATACATTTGCCTGAAAAGAGACATTATATTTATATTTCAATCGAGAATACTGGCAAACACGTTTTTGAAACTGAATATTGCTTGAGTACTTAGTCTTAGAACGTTCACACTTTGACAAACGAACCTCAGAATTTTTCTGATAATTACTACGAACAGCTTCCAATTTTTTCTCCCTGTAATTTTTATCACTGCAGTATTTTGATTTCTGGTACTTTAGTTTATTTAGCCTGTACTCACTGTCGTTGCAATATCTTTCCCGATGTCTTTTGGCTGGAGGACATTCTGCAGCATCGCTTACCTTTCTTTTACGCAGACATGGCTTGCTGACCGCATTTGACACTGCATTTCCACATACTCCCGAACAAACATCCAGATCTCTGTGCTTAACACAAGTCAAAACTTCATAATGATTACCATTACAATGTTTCAAATAAATGGCATTCTGTGTACATACGTCTCCGGTAGGTTTGTGTGCATTCCATCGGCCATCATTAAAAGTCATTATGGTGGTTTTAAGAAGATCAGCCGAAACGAATATGTCAATTTCTGTCACCCACGTGCCAGAATAAAACATTCTAGATCGTGTCAAATAATCCTCTACCGAAGAATATTCATTTCTTAAGTACCTCTCAAATAGCGAAGTATTCATTTTCAGATGTTTGACAGCTGCACGGCGAATCTTCAAGTGCTTGTCCTCATTTCCACATATCGCATATGCCAACGATCTGAAGAAGCAGTTTCCATCTGGTTTAATAGTCTTTGTCTGACATGGACCTGCAATTGGACCAAAGTTTATGACATTACAGTCAGTGTTATCATTCGTCATTAGTATGAGCTCACATAAGGCTTGCTGATCTTTAAGAGTTAAAGGACAAAAAAATATGTCTGGAACTGAAACATCAGTGATAATTATGTCATCGGTTACAACTGTTTCAACATGTGATTTTGTAACCTGCTCATCAGAGAATTCAGTCTGCTTTTTTTTCCTTCCCCTTTTCGCTTTACCTGGCAACACATTACATGCTGTAGTGCTTCTTGTGTGTGCAACTTCATTCACAGGCACTTGAAAATCAGACATCCTTAGCTCAGTCTTCACAGGTTCACATACCTTAGGTGTACGTTTTAAGACTTCGCTATAAAGGGCTTTACCAGAAGAACATTGAAAACTGCTGCAGCCTGCTTCTTCCAATGGATCAGAAACTTTTGCATCTGCATAAACAAAAACTCCAGTTATCTCAAACGGTGGCTCAGGTTCGCCAAATATTTGTGCCATGTCATTAACATATTTGTACAAAGACTCTATGGTTCTGTGATAAGTAACGCAACTCGTCTCTGTTTTGATAGCATGAGAGTCAACAACGGCATACCATGACCCTTCCTTAATCACTGCACATGTATTTGCACAAATAGTTAAAAGGAAGGCATCGACATTCAGTAGAGCTTGCTGAAATGCTACATCAAGCGGCATGGCCACATTGCTTATGGTTGCATCATAGTCATTGTACTCATTGACATTAACAAAACCAGTTAGAGACTCAGTGTACTCAATGTAAAATACAGTATTACCCAGCACATGTCTCCTTGGTAATTCATGTACTGCAATGTAATTCCTCCCTCTGACTTCACGATCACGTATGTTACCTTGGTTTCTTAAAGACTCGTAAAGGTGTGTTCCAGCAACCAATACACTGTCCAAATCTTGTGTTGTCCATGTCAGCACGTTCTTCATCTGGCTTTTCAGCACTGCTGTCAGACTGATGGCACCACATTGTCTGTTGCGTGAATTTCCAAAGCGGGCATCACCTTGATGAAAAGTACCTTTCAACACTGGATTCTGTGGAAATATATTTATTGGAGTTAATTCATTTAGAACAGTGTCAGATGTTAGAGAGGTTGCCTTTGGGAAGTCATTGAGACTGCTTTTGTTTTGCTTGGTTGTTTTTGAATCATTTGGTAAAATATTTTGCAAAACGTTCGTTTGTATCATTGAGGTAGTTACAATGGTTTCAGCATGTGATTTTGTAATCTGTTTATCTGAAAGCTCATTCTGCTTTTTTTCCTTCCCCCTCTTACCTTTACTTGGCAACACATTACTGGCTTCAGTCTTTACAGGTTCACATACCTTAGGTGTACGTTTTAAGACTTCGCTATAAAGGGCTTTACCAGAAGAACATTGAAAACTGCTGCCACCTGCTTCTTCCAATGGATCAGAAAGTTTTGCATCTGCATAAATCAAAACTCCAGTCTGCTTTTTTCCCCTTCCCCTTTTCACTTTACCTGGCAACACATTACATGCTGTCTGCATTGGAAAGTTAGTGCTTCTTGTGTTCGCAACTTCATTCACAGGCACTTGAAAATCAGACATCCTTAGCTCAGTCTTCACAGGTTCACATACCTTAGGTGTACGTTTTAAGACTTCACTATAAAGGGCTTTACCAGAAGAACATTGAAAACTGCTGCAGCCTGCTTCTTCCAGTAGATCAGAAATTTCTGCATCTGCATAAACAAAAACTCCAGTTATCTCAAATGGTGGCTCAGGTTCCCCAAATATTTGTGCCATGTCATTAACATATTCGTACAAAGACTCTATGGTTCTGTGATAAGTAATGCAACTCGTCTCTGTTTGGATAGCATGAGAGTCAACAACGGCATACCATGACCCCTCCTTAATCACTGCAGATGTATTTGCACAAATAGTTAAAAGGACGGCATCAACATTCAGTAGAGCTTGCTGAAATGCTACATCAAGCGGCATGGCCACATTGCTTATGGTTGCATCATAGTCATTGTACTCATTGACATTAACAAAACCAGTTAGAGACTCAGTGTACTCAATGTAAAATACAGTATTACCCAGCACATGTCTCCTTGGTAACTCATGTACTGCAATGTAATTCCTCCCTCTGACTTCACGATCACGTATGTTACCTTGGTTTCTTAAAGACTCGTAAAGGTGTGTTCCAGCTACCAATACACCGTCCAAATCTTGTGTTGTCCACGTCAGCACGTTCTTCACCTTGCTTTCCAGCACAGCTGTCAGACTGATGGCTCCACATTGTCTGTTGCGTGAATTTCCAAAGCGGGCATCACCTTGATGAAAAGAACCTTTCAGCACTGGTTTCTGTGGAAATTCACAAAATGCAGTGGAAACATTCAAAGCATTATCATCAAGTTTCATAGAAGTTACATTTTTTGTTTTTTGTCTAGTTTTTTTCAGGTTTGTCTCGTTTGTCTCATGTTTCTCATTTGTCTCAATTGTCTCATTGTTTTTCAAAAAAGGTAACACAGGTCCTCTTTCCAGAAGGAACGATGTCCCCTGGGCCATTTGTTTAAGGGGAAGCGGCGGAACCCCTGCCATTTTTTCAAGAGGAAGCGGCCGAACCTCTGCCAAAAGAACCTGCATATCCTCCACCAGAGGAAGCGATGTCCCCTGGATTTGAGGGTGCGATGTTCTTTGGTAAAGAGGAAGCGATGTCCTCTCAGTAAAGGGAAACGATGTCCCCTGGTTGTTAAAGGGGAACGATGTCCCCTGTGCCTTTTTATTCAGAGGAGGCGACCGAACCTCTGCCAATTTGTTAAGAGGAAGTGGCCGAACCTCTGCCATTTTTTTAAGAGGAAGTGGCCGAACCTCTGCCATTTTTTTAAGAGGAAGTGGCCGAACCTCTGCCATTTTTTTTAAGAGGAAGTGGCCGAACCTCTGTGTTTGCACAACGTTGTGCATATAGCCTCTTGGCAATCCGGGACCTTTTCTTGGGCCGTGGCATCTGTAGAGACATGCAAGAAGATTATGTATGCTTGCATGACTTAAATTTGGCAGTTGTATAAAACACTCAATACGGTATATAAAAACAAATTTATGTATGTATGTATGTATGTATGTATGCATGTATGTATGTATGTATGTATGTATGTATGCATGCATGTATGTATGCATACACACACACACACACACACACACACACATATACATATATATATATATATATATATATATGCATAAATACACTATATATACACAAAACATGAATGTTACCTCAAGTTACACCCTTTTATCAATTCTGCAGAACACATAAAAAGAAGAAAGTATTGTCAAGTATGCATAATCAATATTTTCAATTGTAACATTTCACTAATAAAAAAAAAAACTTTACACAGGTAAATTCATTACGGTTATATAATTGAATTATACTACTCCTTAATAAGAAAACATTAAGCAGCCCCAAGTTTCAAGAAAATATAATGGAGAATACTAAAAGTAAATTAAATTGTTAATTTGATATGCAAACAATCTGAATCAGAAGTGATCAATTTTTGTGAATTACTTTACAGAGAAGAAAAAACTCTAACATTACACAACAAATCAGCTTCATACAACTTTCAGAATTACATTACACATCAAAGATAATGACAAATCTGTCTCAATTACCATGAAGAGGAAACGCTTCAAAAAAGTAACCATTTTACCAACTGTACAAATTTACAAACAAAAAACAAAATTAACATGTTTGTAAATATTTCTGCAAATTATGCACAACTAAAATCAAAATGTAATAATTCAAACACAGACAGTAATAAAACAAACTTACCTGCTGTAGGAAAACAGAAAAAACCAACCACCCATGGTCTCTCCCTTATATACTGCTAATTAATATCATGTGCTAGTTGATTAATTGGCTAGCATGCGCACTAATTCTTATTGTCAACACTCTTACCTTTGGCCACCTCATTCTCACCCCTAGACCTCTCATCTGGAGCCAGTTGCTTGTGGGTCAACTGAGTGGCACAGTCTGTTAAGCCACTGTCTCCAAAGCTTGAACCACATTGTGTTGTGGTTTCGAATCCCATGTAGTACAACTTCATAAATTTTGTATAATGTTTTGTCACTTGGAGCCATTCGCTGAAGTTCTACCTTTAACAACTCAAGTTTCTGTAAAATTAAATAAACCGCAATGTATGATTTGCAAGCTGTGTAAAACAAAAGTCTAAAGCTTTGAAAAATTTCAACAAATTCAGTGTGTCGCAAGTGTTTGACCATGGGAACTTTTAAATGTTTTTTAATAGTTTCCAAGTTAAATCCAAATAAGCCAATCATTATTAAGCAAAAGGGCGGTAAAGGGGTGAAGGGCGGTAGAGAGGTGAAGGGCGGTAGAGAGGCGAAGGGCGGTAAAGAGGTGAAGGGTGGTAGAGAGGTGAAGGACGGTAGAGAGGTGAAGGGTGGTAGAGAGGTGAAGGGTGGTAGAGAGGGGAAAGGGGGTAGAGAGGTGAAGGGCAGTAGAGGGGTGAAGGGCGGTAGAGGGGTGAAGGGCGGTAGAGAGGGGAAAGGGGGTAGAGAGCTGAAGGGCGGTAGAGAGGGGAAAGGGGGTAGAGAGGTGAAGGGCGGTAGAGAGGGGAAAGGGGGTAGAGAGGTGAAGGGTGGTAGAGAGGTGCAATATTATGCTGTTTTGATTTGTTTGTTATTCCGTGTTGCGTTCGGCGGCTTGGCCCCGTAATCGCTGCTTGCAGCTATATTTATTATTATTATTCTGCTCGTCCAATGGGAGTCTATGGCAGCCCTATGAACGCAATAAAGCAAAATGATGAAAATTGGCACAAATATAGTCATGACCATAAATAGTAATCTGACCAAATTTGAAGTCCCTAGGACCAACTCTATAGCGCCACCACTAGTCCAAAAATTCAACATAAAAATGCTAATAACTCCTGAACCCCTAAATCTAGAAAAATGAAACTTAGTAGACATGATTCCTCTCATCACGCTGATCACATTGAATACCTTACATTAAAACTCCACCCATTACAGTAGCGGCCATTTTGAAAAGTACAGTAATCAGTCTATTGGCTACTCCTCCTTTAAAATTGATCCAATTCTTCTCAAATTTGGCTCAGATGATCTCTAGACTGACCTGAACAGAAGAAACTAAGCCAAAAAATTTTAGTCATCTTTGTTCAAAAGTTATGATGTCGCAAAGTTAACGAGGTTGACCCAAAATCGGTTCAGAGGCTATATCTCTGCCAAACTTTGATCAATTGAAATGAAACTTGGCAGGCTTCATTAGCACCATGGTCTGAGGGTTCATGCCAAAGTTGGAAATAGCGCCACCTATGGGTCATGAGATAGCAAAAAAACATATAATAGCTTATAACTTTTGAACGGATAGTCACAAAATCAATATATTGGTGTCTGTGGATTCATTGGGTCATGCCGAATCTGAGGATATCAATTATGCCAGGATCGACTGAACCGTGTGTCCGCCATTTTGAAATGTGGCATTAATTGCAATATATTTTAAACCATTTGACATATCTGCACAAAAATCACTAAGCATCATAAACACAATGTCCTGAAGGTACCTCGGAAGTTTGAAGACAGCGCCACCTACTGTTTCAGAGATACAACAATTCTTACAAAAACAGTCATCACTTCTGAAAACATTGTCCAAACTACAACATTACCAAACTCCTCAGTGGCGCAACATGTTGGGTGACTAACACTTGACCTGGAGGTAGTGGGTTCGAGTCCCATGTGGTGCAAGTTCATTAAATTTTGCAAGCTGTGTAAAGCAAAAGGCTAAAGCTTTAAAAAAAATCTAATTTGGTGTGTCACAAGTGTTTGACCATGTGAATTTTTAAAAGTTGTTTAAAAGTTTCAAATTAAATCCAAATAAGCCAATCATTATTAGGCAAAAGGGCAGTACAGAACTGAAGAATGGTAAAGTGTGGAAGTGCAGTAGAGTGGTTGGGTGGAAAGCATGCTAAGTTTGGTGAGTTTAAGCCCTTAACCGTCACCCGTCTGCTCTTGATCTCTATAAAACTAAAACTAAAACTAAAGCTAAACTATATAAAAACTAAGTATAAATGTATTTACAAAATAAAAACGAAGTTAAAACAAACAAAATCGTTAATGAAACTAATTAAAATGAAATTTGAAAACTCTATTAAAATAAAAGCAATTAAAAAGCTAAGGGGTTAAAAGCATCTAAGTAAAATCCAACCTTGACACAAGCCAAAGCAGCCACAAAGGCTTGGCCCCTTAATCGCTGCTAGCAGCTATATTTACAGATTGTTTTTGTAATTTATGTCAATGTGTAAGTAATTTAAAACAGAAAACAGAAAAAAATACTGTAAAAAATACAATATTTTTTTGTATAGAAAAATTAGAATTCCTGGAGTTTGTCATTAATGGAATAATTCTTAAAATAACAATTTTAATTAATTTACAGATATTGTTTGTAATTTTACAAAGTTTTTAACATAATACAAAAAAATACGTAAAAATGTCCTGTATAAAAAAGAAAAAAATACTGTAATATATATGCGCATATATCCTCATATAGGTTCTTTCCGTGGGGGTCTGATGATGTTTGTGTGCCGCGGTTATAAGTTTTGAGCCACCGTTCAGTCTGTATTTAACAGTGCGATGAGGCTTGCTGCGCCGAGTCCAAAGCAATCAATCACAGAACACGAAAGAAGCTTTTGTATCTTTGTCAAGAAAAAAAAAATAGCTTTTTGAAAGCGCTCTGCGAGGTGGATAAATTTGAAAATGCAGTTTATATGCTAGTCATATAAAGCTACTTGCTTCTGGCAGCTATGACTGTGTCAGTGTTCTGTTTGTGCAACCTGACTGGCACTGATAATTGTCACAGTCATACTGGTTCATATTAGATTACCTGTAATAAATTAGGTGGATTATCTTCAGTGATCATCTCCGCTCTTGTGATGGACGGGTTATACCAGTGTTTCCCAACTCCAGTCCTTGCCCCCTGCATATTTTGTATGTATCTCTTATTAGCGAGGTTAAGAATCTGCTGTGGAGCTTTTAGATCTTCTCCAGTAGCGGTGTTGCAGGTGGAGATGGGAGAGATGCCTTTGGTAATCAGGTGGCAACAACTTAAAATGGCTTACTGGGTATCAGTAAAAGGACAGAGGAGTAGTCATCCTGTAAAAGAAGTCCTTAAGAATTGTTGGGAGTATGAATATGCACATGTAGCCAGTTTTGGGTGGGAGGCTAATGATGAAGCAAAGAAGAGTGGAATCGATGATTATGAAATAAGTCCAACAGTAGCCATATCAGCTATATCTCCCTGGTTTTTCCAGATGCCTTCAGTTAATTTGCAATTACTGGAAGAAATTAACAATCATCAAAGAGGGATATCAAAAGATTTGTTGGTGAATCAGTATTTAGATCAAGAGTATCAGAACTGTATTTAAATATATACTGATGGTTCAAAAGATCTGGAATCTGGGAATACAGCTGCAGCTGTAGTTATTCCAGAATTGAATTATAAAATAAGTAAAAGAACATCTAACTTTTTATCTGTTTATTCCTCTCTTCAATGGGTAGAAGAGGTTCCTTTAGATCAAGTTGTTATCTGTTCTGACTCTTTATCGAGTCTTGTTAGTTTAAAAAATGGAAAGTCTTACTCAAGACAGGACAATCTAATAGAAATACTCCAAACTCTGTACAGAATTCATCACTTGGGAGTTAAAGTATTCTTTGTATGGATTCCTGCACATGTGGGGGTTGTGGGAAATGAAATAGCAGACGAGATGGCAAAGAAAGCTCTTAAGTGCTCTAGAATAAATGTTAATGTCCCATTGGGGAAATCTGAAATGAAGGGGTTAATTAAAAATATAGTAAAGAAAAGATGGCAAATGATATGGACTCAGGAAGAAAAGGGAAGACATTTGTATGAAATAATTAACGAGGTAGGAAGTATGAGAAAGTTTTGTGGCAAAAGAAGGGATGACACAATAATCTCACGCCTCCGTATTGGGCACACTGCATTAAATCAATCACTTTTTAAAAAATTGGCAAACACGATACAGGTTTGTGCAGTTTATGTGGAAACCCAGAAACAGTCGAGCATGTTCTTCTTAACTGTTATGGTTATAATGAAGAAAGAGCTCAGCTTATGGTGGAAATGAAGAAAGCAGGAATTAAAAAGTTAACATTAAAGAGCTTGCTAGATGGTAAAGTAACAATAACTAAAGTGTTATTTAGAGTATCTAAAAAAAGACCAATTTAATTAGACGAATCTAATTTTTTTTTATTTTATTTTAATTATTATTTTTTTTTGGCTCTCTCTCTGTGCCTGGTTTATCTGTGTATCCCCTTCTATATCACTGCCTCACACTCCACCCCAGTAGGTGGCGGAAATGCACCAAAGCTGGTTTGCCAACCGCCATTAACTCCGAAGAAGAAGAAGAAGATTAGTTTCACTACACTCTCTGTTGTTTAGTTGTGATTCTGTTTAGTTCAGTCTGTTAGAAATGTAGTTTCTGTAAACAGAAAAAATACAGTTTTTTAGTCCGGTCAGTAAATACCTGTAATATTCTCGTCCTCACAGCTGTGACTAAGTTTGAAGCAAGCAGGAATATCTGGAGAAGTATCAGCTGAACTGAGATCTGCTGCTGTGCAGATGTTTGTTAAAGTGGAGAGTGAGGAGAAAACGAGTGAACTAGAAACCTGGAGAAATAAAACAGGAGGAACCAGAACCTTTGAGAATAAAACAGGAGGAACCAGAACATTTGAGAATAAAACAGGAGGAACCAGAACATTTGAGAATAAAACAGGAGGAACCAGAACATTTGAGAATAAAACAGGAACCAGAACCTTTGAGAATAAAACAGGAGGAACCAGAACATTTGAGAATAAAACAGGAGGAACCAGAACCTTTGAGAATAAAACAGGAGGAACCAGAACCTTTGAGAATAAAACAGGAACCAGAACCTTTGAACATAAAACACGAGGAACATGGAGGTTGGTGTTTAATCTTCATTCATCTTTCATGATTGTTTGTGGTACATCAGGCTTTCAAAGCTTTAATAATACTGACAGCAGTTTTAGATTTAGTTAATTGCAATAGAAACTATCTTTAAAGCAGAT
>NC_133364.1:49128312-49162566 GCF_049309525.1 Garra rufa
AAATGAATAAGAGTGTGCGAGGGGTTTTTGGAGGTAAGACAAAGATTTAACCAAACTGTGTTCCAATCAGGACTATAACCCAACCAGGAGAGTTCTCTCTCCCACACAGCTAATATCTTCAAGGACTTATATGAGCATTCAAGTAGTTGCTTATAGATCAAGGAGACTATGCCTTGAGTTTTTTCAGTGTTTTTGATCCACTTTAACAATGGGTGATCTTCTAAAATAGAATTCCAAGGCACCCCATATGCTTTCATTGCAGACCTTAACTTCAAATACATAAAAAAGGAGGTGCCTGGCAAGGAGTAGTCTGCTTGGATATCCTGAAATGTGCGGAGTCCACTACCATTGAATATATCACCAAATGTGGACACACCTTTTAAGGACCAGGGAGGGTAAATGAAAGGTTGATTACCAGATAATAGGCGGGTGTTGTTCCAAAGGGGAGACTGACTTGAAATTTTTTTAACATGACCTGTAATCTTTTCTGCGTTAAACCAAGCTTTTAAAGTAGTTGGAATAATATTTCCAAACTTCTGATGTAAACTTCTTGAGCCTATACCAGCAAAAGGCAGATCTTGAAGCCTATGGGGAAGAACACGGTCAGACTCAATACTCCTCCAGGGTACTTTGGAGTGAGTGTCCACCCAGACACGCATGGCCCTAATTTGGAAAGCAAGATAGTAAAGCATTAAGTTAGGAAGAGCAAGACCGCCATGCGGTTTGGCACGCTGTAGTACTGAAAAACTGACTCTAGGACGCTTACCACCCCAGATGAATTTAGAAATTAACGAATTTGTTTCTTTAAAAAAATTAGGGGGAGGGAAACAAGGGAGCATGAAAAATAAAAAGTTAACTCTAGGTAAAATGTTCATTTTAACCGTACTGATTCTAGCTTGCATTGACATTTTTAAGTTGTCCCACCTCTGTATATCCTGCTTAATTTTCTGACTGATTTCAGAGAAATTTATCTGAGTAACCCTAGACAGAGAGTCAACAATTTTAATACCAAGATAAGTACATGAATTGGAAAAAGCAAGGCCACTAGGTAAAGATATTGCCTTAGTAGTATTATTAAGTGCCATTAAGGATGATTTTTCCCAATTTATTTTGTAGCCAGACATAGTACTAAAGGAACTGAATAATTGCAAAACCTCTGGTAGAGAGGAATTTAAATCTGAGAGATAGAGCATAATATCATCAGCATACAATGAGATGTGATGATGGGAATTATTGATAGTTATAGGTGTTATTGTTTGGCTTTGTCTAAGAGCTTGTGCGAGAGGTTCTAATGAGAGTGCAAACAAAATTGGTGATAAGGGACAACCTTGCCGGCAACCCCTTTGAAGTGAAAAAGGTTGTGATTGACAGGAACCTGTTGTTACAGAAGCAGAAGGGCCTTTATATAACAGTTGTATAATATTTAGGAACTTGGGGCCAAATCCAAATCGCTCCAGAACGGCCCATAAATAGTCCCATTCAAGTCTGTCAAATGCTTTGAGAGCGTCCAAAGAAAAAATTGCAGAGGTAATATTACTAGTGCGGGCATGATCAATAATGTGTAACAATCGGCGCATGTTGTCGGATGCTAGACGGCCCTTCAAAAAGCCAGTCTGGTCATAGTGGATCAGATTGTCAATATATGGTTCCAAACGTAACACCAATGCTTTGGCCAGGATCTTAACGTCGGCTGATATCAAAGATATCGGACGATAACTAGAGCAACTTAGTGGATCTTTACCCTTTTTAAGCAACAAAGTAATTATGGCTACATTTTGATCTCTATGAAGTGTACCATGATCAATGGCATGATTCATGGACTTTAAAATTAGGGGACCAACAATGTCCCAGATAGCTAGATAGAACTCTGGAGGAATTCCATCAGGTCCAGGTGATTTACCTTTCTGCAACAGTTTAGCTGCATTGTGGAGTTCATCCAGTGTTAAAGGAGCATCTAGCAATTCTTGAGCAGATATTGGTAAAATTGGAAGATTCAAATGACTAAGAAAGTCGCTACATTTCCCTCTGTCAAGGGAAACCTCAGACGAATACAGCGTTGAATAAAATGATTTAAACTCATCATTAACAGCCTTTGGGTTAGTAGTAATTTCACCAGAGCTATTTTTAATTGCATTAATACTGGCTTTGGATTCGCACTCTTTGAGTTTCAATGCAAGCAATCTACTAGGCCTATCTGCATTATAGTAATATTTTTGTTTTGTTCTGTGAATAATAAACTCAGCTTTAGATAAAGACAGAGAAGTATATTTTGCTTTTAATAAAGAAAGCTCCCGATTAAGCTTATCAGAAAAAGCACGGGCCAGTTGGTGTTCTAAATCATGAATCTTTTTTTCTAAATCCTCAAACTGTTTTTTCCTAGATGTATTAACTTTGGAGGAGTATGAAATGCAGTTACCCCTTAAAAAACATTTTGTAACTTCCCACAGCATCTGTGGGTTATGACAGTGGGAATTAATTTCCAAAAAAATAATTAATTCTTGTCTAAGTTGATCTAAAAAGGAGGTGTCATATAATAGTGTATTATTAAAGCGCCATCTATTGACTTTAGAAAGTTTGACACCTATAGTAATATTGCAAGTAACCGGTGAATGATCTGATATCAAAATAGGCAAAATGTCAATAGTACTAATGTGTTGAACCAAAGAGGGATCAACCAAAATATAATCAATCCTAGAAAATGACTTGTGACGGGTAGAATAAAATGTATAGGCTTTAGCATTAACATTTTTGATACGCCATGGGTCTGTAAGATTAAGCTCTGCAATTAAAGTATTAAGAGCTACTGAAGATGGCGTTGCCACAGTGGAGTCCGTGGAGGAGCGGTCTAACTCAGGGTGGATGCAAGCATTGAAATCAGCACCTAGAATAATCTGATAATCATTGAAATTGATCAAGGTTCCAGAAATATTGTCCATAAATTGGTGGTCACAAACATTTGGTGCATATATAGATGTTAAGAGGACTTTAGTATGATTGATTCTAATGGCTGCATACACAAACCGGCCACTATCATCTTTCCCCATTGTGTCCAAAGACAAATTTAACGATCTCTTATGTAGAATCAAAACACCTTTAGATTTGTTAAGCGCACATGAACATGCCAACATCTTGTAATGTTTATTCTGAAAGCGGTGAACATCTCCGTCTTTTAAATGAGTTTCTTGAAGTAGAGCAATGGATACATCTTTCCGTCGCAAAAATTCCAAACAGCGAGCACGCTTTACCGGTGAGTTTAACCCCCGCACATTCCAACTCAGGATGTTAAAAGTAGACATATCATGTACAGGCAGAGAGACAGGTGGAGCATAAAAAAGCCTAGACCTCGAAAACCATTTAAAAAAAATCGAACATTAAAGTCAGTTGCTGCCATGAACAGAACACAAATGAACATAAACCAAACTATGTACAAACACTTTGCGAGCCGCAAGGATACAACAAATCCTCTGGCTAGCGTAAGACTGCAGTTTACAAGAGCCGTGACTGCTCAATTGCGGTGTTATCCCAACCACTACTTAGTAGAGATTCTTATAACTCAGTAACCAAGAAATGTCCAGAACATCTTGTGTGGCCAAAGAAAATATAAAAACAAGATAATAGTTCAGAAAAATAGAACAACTGGCTTACAAGAGCATATACATTACGCGCGCAGTATAGTTTTTCCTCTACTGAATAACGGATTGCTCCGTATCCATATCAACACAGCGGTCCAGTTGAGGAGGCAGTCCCACAGATGCTAAAGCGGTGTCGTTCCCAGACCGCAAAGACAGAAGATACTGCTCGGCCTCCATGGGCGACCGAAAAAAGTTTTGTCTCCCTGAGTGAGTAACCTTGAGTGTAGCGGGGAAGAGAAGAAATGACTGAATTCCGAGTGTATCCATCTTCTTCCGTACCTCAGTGAAAGCCTTCCTTTTCTTAGTTGTGTCAGCGCTGTAATCCGGAAAGAAATGAAGCGTTTCGCTGCCGAACTTGACCGGGTATACGGCCCTCGCCCCTTTGAGGATGGCTTGTCTATCGGTGTAGTCCAGCAGTTTAAATATGACCGTGCGAGGGCGGTTGGATGGCTTGTCAGAGTAGATGCGATGTGCACGTTCGATTTTGAGTTCTCTGTTCGCGAGAGAAGGTATCCATTTGGGCAGGTTCGCCTTTAAAAAGGCGATACAGTCATCTCCTTCAACACCTTCTCCGAGGCCGACCAACCGCACATTAGATCTTCTGCTGCGGTCTTCCATGTTAGCAATCTTTAACGTGACGTCGTCAACTTTAGATTTCAGATCACTGATCTGATCTCTATCTTTACGGACGGCAGTTTGAATGGAATCGCATCTGGATTGGAGCAGAGATACCGATTTCCCCATTTGCTCGATCTGTCCGGTCACAGCGGTGACTGCTTTATTGGTATTTTCAATCTCACGTTTCAGATCTAAAATCTGAGGCGTCAGCACATCATCTATGGCAGATTTGATAGCGGCAGTAACAATTCTGTCTAAATCAGACTGTTGTTCACTCAAGGCTTGTTTCACTCCGGCCAAGATGGCGGTATCCAATTCGGCTCGGGAGATAGTGGAGGACTCCCTGAATTTCTTCTTAATAGGAGAAGTTGTGTCCTCCCGAGTATGAACAAGTGTGGTCTGGGTCGACATTTTCGATGACTTGACGTAATTTAGCATTTAGTTGTCCTTCGGAGACCTGAAAATAAGCGAGTGGTGTGGAGAGCGTCCTTTTAAAGCTGCACCGCCATTAACGCGTCACGCCCTTCCTAAAATTTACATTTTTAATAAAATAAACATTTATAATATTTATTAGCAAAACTTGCTATATTAATATATTGCTAGCCCGTTACTCTCTTAAAAAAGTTAACCCGTTCTGCAAGTCAGTGGAGAACAGCAGCCTGTGGCTAATTTGGCTAATTTATTCACGTTAACATTAGTTGAGTTGATGAAAGGGGAAGCTCACCTGTTGTTTGCACCACAACGACGGCAATCACGAGAAAAAACTCCAATACACCTCCGATGCAGACGACATGACCACGAGACCACAAACTTGAAAATAAAACACAAAAGATGCCCTTAACAGCGGTGTTCAGTTTTACCTCAGTGTTTCATGTTCACTGTTTTTACGTCTGTCACTGAATTTAGGGGCCATCTATACAGTTACATACGACATTGATACATACATTTCTTACTTAAACACCATTTGAAGAGAATTACCTTACTAGCTATAAAGAGGCAGCGTTGAAAAGATATTGTGCTGCTCTGTGACTAACGTTAAGTTTGTCAACTTCGGCTTACTGACATTATTAGCTTACCAGTTCATGTTATCATCCTTACTATCCCTGCTGAAAAAAACAGCTAAAACTAGCCTAGGCTGGTTGGCTGGTCTTAGTTGGTTTATGCTGGAAGTAGCTGGTTTAAACTGGTCTCCCAGGCTGGTTTTAGCTGGTGGTTTCCCAGCTATGACCAGCTAAAACCAGCCAACCAGTCTAGGCTGTTTTTAGCAGTTTTTTCAGCAGGGATGGCAGTCATTCACAAGAAGAGGATCCAAAATACACCTCCAACGTTACAGACGACATCCAGACCAGAAACTTGAAAATAACAAACAAAAGAAGGGCTTGAAAATACTATTTAAAATCTCCACAGAAACAGTGGTATTGCCTAACGCCTCAGTATTTCACCTCAGTTCGCTGTTAAGTTTGACTAAGAGCTTGCAGACGAGCTAACTTGCATTAAAGGGCAGCAGAATATACAAACGTGTTTCTCAGTTTAAATAAAGTTTATTTTGACTAATATAGGTCACCTTAAATTATACTTACCAGTCCATGTTTTCACCGTTATGGCGGCGCCCTGGCTGTCAGTCAGAAAAAAAGGCTACCGACATGAAAAACACGATGAATATTGTTAAGTTTCCTGTTAACAAGTGAAACAGAAAATAATATACTAACCTTTTTGTCAAATTATTGGTGCAACATTTCTCTTTTGTCCTTTTGCCGCCATTGGTCAATTTTTCGTGGGCAAGTTCACTACTGTAAATTTACAGTAGTTTACTGTAAACGGATTTACAGTAGAGGAGAATTACAGTAGTCATCATATTTTCCTATAATCCTTTGCAGTTTACAGTAAAATACTGTATATACCTTTTACAGTATCGTACTGCTGATATTACAGTAAAATACTGTTCCAATTACAAAAATCGGTTACAGTGTAAGTGAAATTTAATGGTGAAATTTTTATCTAATTTCACCATGACTGCGAGATATAAAGGTCATAGAAAGTAGCCTTTTCATAATAGACAGCTTTATTTGTGAAACATTATGATACATTTCTGTAGGTCTGATTGATTTTAAATTGTATTTATGTCTGCATTGCCTATGAAATTCTAAACACTATTATCGCAATTTTGTCCTGCCTGTCGTCCACCAGGTTTATTCTCAAGTGTTTTCTAAACAAGATGAAGTTACATTCTCATAATGCTCCATTTCCTTCCTAAAAGAAAGTGTTATTTATTATTATGATTATTTTATTATTTTATTTATTTTTTTGCAGAAATTACATTTGTGAAAATTGAAAATTTTTCATGTAAAAATAATAAGATTTATCATGTAGACGTGACTGCTTTTCTTTGCTGTTCTGCAGGGAATAAATAATATAATACATAGTTCCAAATGATACATAAATGATTATCAATATTTTGTACAATAAAATCGAAGATTTTGCCAAAATAGTTTTACAAAAGGGTATAGTGAAGGCTTAGACAGGAAAAGCGATCTCTGCCTTTTGTTGCAAGAAGAGCAGGTGGAAGCTCAGGCTTGTTTCTTCTTATTGTCCCAACCATCGTCAGCTGTTTTTTAGGAGCTCCTGACCAAGGGCATGTGATGTAGAAAAAATGACCACAGGTGATAGTCTGTCCCTGAAGAAGATTTCATACCTAGCAGGTTTGCTGGGCGTGTATTGCTTGAAAGCACATCGTCCTCTGAAAGGAATCAGGCACTCATCTACAGTTATGTCTGGGCCAGGGTTGTACATCAGAGGGAGACACTCAACCCACAGATCCCAGACGTCACAGATTGCAACCAGCTCTCATCGACCTGCTCTTGTGTCCATGTTGTTGACAGTTGTCAATTTTTGACAGTATTTTAAATTTCTTCAGGGACATGCCTGCCTAAAAAAAGGAATGACCAGTTTCATCATCCCACAAACTTGTCAAGGGTTCATTGTGTGAGCGATAAACACCTGCGAGAAGAATCAAGCCAATTAAAGCTTCAATCTTTTTCCAGTCTACATCATTCCAGCAATCACCATACATTAGCTTGCTTTCCAAATTTGTAATCTCAATCAAGACATTCTGGACTGACACTGGAAAAAAATAATAAAAAGTAGACTTTATGTCCTCAACGTGAGAACATGAGTACCTAGTCGGTCCAGGTGTGAGTTTCATGATCCTTGCTGCTGAAGCTCTTCCTGGCCTCTGAGGATGTGGAATAGAATTCCAGGTAATATTTCCATTTTTTGACAGATGGATTTTTATCTGCATGGCCTTCTTCCTCATACTCCTCCTCTTCAGACTTCTGGAAATCAGTTTCATCTTGTGTGTCAGTAGTAAAATCCTCAGGATTATCTGGTTCGGTGTTCTCCGGGCCTTCTTCGCTGTCATTTTGATTCAGTATGAAATCCAGGGTCTCCTCAAGACTGTACCTTTTGGCCATGGTGCGGCCACAGAATGAGCTGTGTGCAGGGCCCAGACTGCCACTTTTATACACTAACTGTGGGATCTTTTCAAAATACTGCTGCAGCTCTTTCATCTAACAGTCAGCTTTCTCAGAGTGCAAAAGGTTAGCTGTCTTTCATTGCATTTATAGCTCCTTGTAGCTTCTTGCGAATCTTGTCAATAATAATTTAGTCAATCGTGTCACATACCTTCTATGTAGATATCAGAGAACAATTTAAAATATTCTCTCAATGCATTCTATGGCACCTTTAAGATGACAATAATTATCAGAAAAAAATAATAATACAAATCTCAATCAGCTCTAGTTCAGTAGTCAGTGCGCTAGTGAGGGAGTCAGAGTGATAGTTAATGGACGTAAATGATCTGATTAGACAAACAATCAAAACTTTAACTTACTATTCAGGTATTTAATGATTAGTATATTACATTTAGTATATTACATAAATTATTATAGTATATTACGTTAACCCTTCTAAATGCTGTTGTATTTTAAGATTGTCCTTACAACAACAACAAAACATTTGCTATTGTTTGTCAAAGTTGTCATTACACATGTTTGAGTTTGTTTTCGTCGCATTGACATTGTTTTGAGCAGCAGGTCTCTCAGCGAGCGGCGATTCGAAACAGTGAATCATTTTTGAATCAACCGACTCAATTGACTCGGAGTTTGTCATTCGTGTTTCTGATCTGAATCTCTAACAGAGAGAGAAAATAGGTGCTGTGTGGATGCGCTTTAAAGGAGAACTCCGGTGTGATATTGACCTAAAGTGTGTTGAATCATGATACCGAGTGTGAACGTACCTTGCATCTCATCTCGGTTTGTGTCCTGCAGTCTGAAATCTGGGGTCAGTTAGCTGATGCTAACAACAGGTTGTCAATGAGAGTCAATAGGGCATCGGACTAGCCATGTAAATAAATCACTGTTTTACACCATTTACGAGGCACAAAGTAGCTCCACACTTCATTGGTAGACTTCCAAGGGCCCTGACATTTAAAACGAGACATTGAGAACTCAGAAAAAGCACTGGTAGTTTATTTACAAGAAAATTTATACAGATATTCCCCTTACGAAATTTACCGTTTGCTGCCATCTTGAATTTAGTCAAGATGCGCACGAAGGAAACTACAACCTGATAAGTTGATAATCTGATAAGTTCGTTCCTGCTCGCCACTCGACTTATCGTGACTAAATTCAAGATGGCGGCGACCGGTAAATTTCGTAAGGGGAATGCCTCATGTGTTGTCAAGATGAATTCATCTGTTCCCAGGTCGTTCGGATTTGTTTATCAAATTGTTATATTTTTACAGATTTTTAAAATTCCTTTTATTGTATATTGCTGCAGTTATGATTTTTTAAAATAATTGTATACTGTTGCAGTTATAAATTGTGTTGTTGCAGAAATGTTAACTTTTGGAGTAATTTGTATATTTGAATATTGTTGCAGTTATTATATTGTTGTAGTTTTAAACAAAGAAAATAAGTAAATTTCAGTTATGCTATATTGATATTCTTGCATTTTGAGATGTTATACTCTTGCAGATGAATAAATTATTAAAACACTGTTTTATGGCTGATTATTTAAGTTAAAGCAGTGTTCAAAATGGATAATTTCATGTTTTTTACATAACTTTCCACAATATTTAAGTAAAGTTCCTTATTCAATATTAAAAGCTCAAGAAAATACAGAAAATCTTATGTAAAATGACAGAAAAATACATAAGATTATTAAGCCTGTTATTTTACGTTTTTTTTCCGGCACCCCAGCTGCCGGAATTTTACCGTTTTTTTTTTTACGGGATTTTTTTTACAGTGTAGTTGGGTTTAGTAAATGCATATATTTTGTTTATTTTATTTAATGAATGGTTTATGGTTAAAAAAAAAGACAGAGACACAATTGCTGCAAAAAGGCTTTATTTGCAACAGGACGTTAGAAAAACAAAAAGAAGAATGCAAGAAATAAAACACAATATAGCTGTCATTTATTAAGTGAAAATACAAAATAGAGGCGATAGAGAACAAAAATAAAAAAATAACGTGTAACCATACTTTCACCTTGTGTGGCAAGTGAAAAAAAGCATGAGACATATCAGGGAGGCTTCTGAGTTTAAATTAAAATCAGTGTGGGGCTCACAGTTTTGGGAAGTCTGAAATGAGGAGCCCTTTCCAATTACGATTAACATTTTCTTTGTTGAACGATAAAAGGACACTTTGGATCAGTGCCCGACTAAAATCTGTCTCGATGTGATGTACTTGGACTGAGGTCAATTTGCTGACACTGTGCACAAATTCCAGCAGCACATTTAGCACATTGTGTTCATTTGTCAGCAGCTCTGTAACTGTAAGTGGAGGTTTGTTTGAACCATCTCCTGGGAGAACAAGAGCGTAGTATAACAGTGTTTTATCTTACCCAAGGAGACCCACCCCCAGCACTATAAACCGGTCTGGGTCTGTATGGCCAAATCTCACTTAAAATAAGACAACTCCTTATGGTCCATAATCAAACTAAAAATATTGTACAAACTTAAATTTTCTGTAAAGTTTTTTTGCAACGATTTGTATTGTTAAACAATACTATACAAATAAACTTTAATGGAATTGAATTGTAAGTAAATCGGTTTGCAGTAACTGAAATCTAATATAGATATCTTAATAAATCTTAATATAGATAAAGATAACTTGTTTATATTATAATCACATTTTAGAACAGACTATTATACTGTTTGCTGATTTTAATAAAGATACTCAGTAAAAATGTAAATCACATTAACATTTGAAAATACATTATTTAAACCATTTTAATTAAAGACTTTTTTTATTCAGACAGTCAAAATCAACTGTACAAAACCCCAGCCAATGTAATAATTTACAGTCATTGACCTTTAATAAAAAAATATGTTGATGTAAAAATTAAGATGTAATAAGGTGAATACATTGTTATAAGGATTCCATTTCCGTTCATAATAGTTAAATCTCTCTTCTTGGTTGAGAATATCACAAATGTTACGATGTACATATAAATTTGGACTTTTGATAGATCTACAGTTGATCTCTTCAATTTATCCCAGGTATAGATACAGCTGTACCATTTTATACTTTTGTAATCTAAAATTATATTGATTTTAGCGAACAAGACTTTTATTTTGTTCTGGAGATGTGACGTCATCAGGCTGCGGCGCGCTCCTGCATCTGGATTCAAACTGGGGGAGGTCCAAGATGGCGCTCTGATCGGTCACGTTTTGATGAGCTCCGCAAACTCAAGTGTTTAATTTGTCAGGGAATGCAGTTTGAAAGTTTAAATTAATAATTTATACCAGATTGAATTTAATTTCGCGTTGCTTTGACTGACAGAATGGGAAAATCTGAGAAAAGAAAGAACCGAAATGGTGTTAAAACCGCCGCTAATGCTGCTAATGCTACCCAAACGGCTAATGAATCGGCTAATCAAGTCTACAAAGATCCACTGGCTGAGAATATGCACGACTACTTGAGCCAAGATACTGAATCCGTTGAATTCGAGATGTGTGAGGAAGAATTCCCCTCTCTCTATCCTTCTCTTCCTGAAACCCCTCTTAAATCCCCTGCCGCTAAACAACGCAAAACCGAGGTTGGTGATACATCTGCTATCCTCTCGCAACTTGGTGAGCTCTCGAGGCTTATTAATGATCGCTCAGATGCTCTGGAGAAGATGGTAGGGGAAAATTCACGTGGAATCACTAGTATGAAAGAATCGATCAATGAAAACACCAAGCAGATTTCTGGAATAAAAGATGTTATTGACTTCATGAGTGCCGAGGTTAAAGATTTAAAAGTTAAACTTGGCGTGACGGAGTCATTAGCTAAAAGTGTTGAACTCAGCTCGCGTCAACAGGATGAGCGACTTCTTCACCTCGAAGCTTATTCCCGTCGTTGGAATCTGAGAGTTCACGGGATACCTGAAGGTGAAAGAGAGGACGTCAGAGGAAAGATCATCGATGTATGCCAGCAGCTTCTACCAGATGCCAAGGATAAAGTCTCAGGTGCCGTGGACATCGTGCATCGTCTGGGTCGCAAGCGGCTGACCGACAACAAACCAAGAGCCATCATCGTCCAGTTTACTTCCCGTTTTCAGCGCGACGCAGTCTGGCGTGCTGCCAAGGACTCGATCTTTCTGAGAAATAATAATCTGAAAATTTCGGAGGATCTGTCGCCTGCAGACAGGGAGCGACGAAACAAGCTATGGCCTGCGGTGGAAAAAGCGAGGAAAGAAAACAAACGGGCAAATTTTGTGGGCGGAAGAGCATTCGTGGAGGGAGTTGAAATATTCCCTCCTGTCTAATATGTGTACTTTTATTTACTTTTTACGGTTTGCTGACTTGTTTAACAGTTCCATCTTTAGGACTGGTTGGCGTTGACTTCACCTGCGGTTCTTCCTAAGACACTTGGGACATCTATGGTGGCTACACGCTTACTATGTAAGATATTTAATGCAGCGCATTTTCATATGGTTCAAAGAATTCTATCCTACAAATTGTTTTAGTATGTAAAGAAAATATTGAGACGTTCTTTGTCTCAGTTATACCCTGTTTTGGGGTTTGTATAACTTTGTTTAAACGATCTGGTATTACACTTCTAATAGTTTGCTCAAATTTTGTTATAAGTAGAACGCAATATGCCTTTCATACTGCATTTAAGCATTTTTTTCTTTGCTGTCAGAGTTGCGGTTCTCATTCCTAGGCTATTTTTGACTAGTTAAAGTTCTATACAATAAGACATCTATTTTGCTCACTTAGGTCTATTTTTTCTTCTTCTTTCTTTTATGTCTTTATCTATTGTTTCTTTAAATGCCAGAGGGCTAAGAAATCTTACTAAACGAAAAGCTATTTTTTTATATCTCAAACAATTCAAATGTGATTTTTGTTTCCTGCAAGAGAGTCATTCATCTGTAGAGGACTTAAATTTCTGGAGATCACAGTGGGGCCTGGACTTATGGATGTCTCATGGCACGACACATTCAGCAGGTGTATGCATATTAAAAAATAATTTTAAAGGGAAGATCTTACTCCATAAAAGTGATTTAAGTGGCAAAAAAAAAAAAAAAAAAAAAAAAAAAAAAAATCTGGATTCAAACTGAAGAAAGGTGTGTGCTTTTAACAACTGAAAGTGTTTAAATCAGTACAACTCGTTTAGAGAATTGCATATACAACTGGGAAATGAATTGTTAGCCACTGTAATGCTTTATTTAGAGACACTGTAGTCCCTATAGTGAATCATTGTTCCTAAAGAATTCGGTCACTGTCAGTATAGTGTTAATAGAAACGGATCTTTTTGAAAATGCTAATCAACTGAATCAATCGATTCACAAAATGATTCACTGTTTTGAATCACTCGAATTGTTGCACACTGTCGACATCTGCTGCTCAAAACACTGGAAATGCAAGTAGAGCAACAAACACGTGTAATAACAACGACTACAAACAATAGGTTGCTTTCAATCACGTGGTTCTGAGGACGCGCGAAATGCAGCTGGAGGGCAGTAGTGATGGGAAGTTCGGATCATTTTACCGACTCGGATCTTTGAGTCTCGTTCAGCAAAATGAACGAATCTTTTTTCGAGTCATTTCGTTCATTTCGTTCATTTTACCAAAATATAATTAAAAAGCTATGTTTTACTTCCATAACACATGTAATGCTCATACACGTTTATATAACGTTGATCACACTACAAACAAGACAAAACTATAAGCTATTAGAAACAAAAGATTTATGCATTGTTTACCTGGGTCTTCATGATTAGCTCCCTCACTTCTATCTGTCCAGGTTTGAGTCGTTCGTTCATTACGTGACAAACCCATATAAGCTTAACTAACGCAGTCTGAGCCGGAAAAAGAATTGATTAGTTCATCTCTCGAGTCTTTCGGGTTTGAGTCGTTCGTTCATCACGTGACAGCCCCATACGCTTAACCTATGCTGCTGGAGCCGGAAACAGAATTGATTAGTTCATCTCTCGAGTCTTTCGGGTCCGAGTCGTTCGTTCATCACGTGTAGGGTGACCACCCGTCCCGCGTAGCGCGTGCGCGTACAGCGTTTGAAGCCCCATTCATGCGTCCCGCAAATTGAGACCGTGTCACGCATAATCGATGCTTGCTCACAAAAAAAGTTGGTCACGCTATATCTTCGAGCCCCAGGCAGCCAAACGAACATTACTTGACAGTTCAGCAAGGTACTGTTGCCACACCCACCCCTCACTTGAACTGCTGACTAGGTTGTTGTCAACTTTTTCGTTGTTGTCATGACAGCGCTTTCACGTGCATACCAGACACACTGGGAAGGAACTTTTAGATGCGCATTTATAATTCGAAAAATGGAGAAAGAGACTGAGTCTGAGGCACCGCCATCATCAATTAAAAATAGAAGGTGTGGGTACACAAAAGACTGGGAAAATGAATATTAATTGAATGAATTCCTGCTCCTGCAATTACTAACATGCAAGTTCACATCATTCCTCCCCCTTCTCGTTCTGTGAACCTCTGGAGTTGTGAGTTAAAACTGTTCCTGTGGTGTTGAGCAACTACAATTTCTGTTAAACCCATAATTTTATATTCTAATTTATTTAAAGTGAATAAATTTTAATGAAAAATAAATTAAATTAAATAGCTAAAGTATTTTTTTTCTGTGACAAAAAAAAAAAAAAAAGTAAAATAAAGTAAGCAAAGGCACTTCAGTCCATAAGGCAGGTCAAAGTTGTTCACATACATAATATTGACCTCAATCTTCATATATTCTTAAAATAAAGTTACATGGAAGCTTAGCAAGTTACAATGACAAATATTTTGAGACATCTTCACATAGAGAGTAAATGTGGTCACTGGAGTCTTTCAGAAGTTTCAAAGAAGCAAAGTATTCCCTCAGTTTTAAACACCATTGGGGATGGATTTTTGTTTTGCCATACATAGCTAAAGTAAATCGTAAGTGGAAGTGCATCTGTCAATTCATTGAATGTTCAAAATATTATGAATCTTTATTTAGAAAAAAAAATTCACATTGGTTGGCCTATTCATGAGCATACATCAGCAATTACACATGTTTAGGGGAATAGGGCATTATTAATATACCATTTAAGGTGGTATGTGCTAGAAATGGGTAAACCACTATCAGTAAGTCTGCCCGTGGGTTGGGGGGCACCGCCACGCCAGGCAGTGTCCCACATTGTCCCTCAGAAACATACCCCTTGTCCCCCCTTGGGCTTATTAGCAGGTGGTCACCCTAATCACGTGACAGCCCCATACGCTTAATATGCTGCTGGAGCCGGAAACAGAATTGATTAGTTCATCTCTCGAGTCTTCGGGTTTGAGTCCTT
The DNA here is from genome assembly GCF_049309525.1 of Garra rufa. NCBI lineage: Eukaryota > Metazoa > Chordata > Actinopteri > Cypriniformes > Cyprinidae > Garra > Garra rufa. The sequence goes on from NC_133364.1 coordinate 49,143,393, forward strand.
CGTTCATAGTTGCGCAATTGCGCATGCGCGACTGAACGAATCACTCCCCGAGACGACTCGTTCTTCTCGAGTCACATAAAGATTCGTTCAAAATGAACGAATCGTTCAAGAACGACCCATCACTAGAGGGCAGTAAGTTATTTTTCTCCATAGGAATCACTAGCAGAAACTCGAAATACCTATGTTTTAAGTTGTTTATGGAAATTGGTCAAACCTAGAAATTTAATTTCTTATCGTGTATGAATACTGTTCATATGGAGGAAAACTCAAAAAATTGACTGAAAGACGCAGATAAAAGTGGCTTGTAGCTTCGCAAATTTTCGTTTGCTGTTTTGGCACAGACCTCTCGTGGGGGCGGGCTTAACAGCGATCTACTCTGATTGGCTAATGAGCTTTTGATGGACAGTTGCTCTCTGACCTTGAAGCACAGACGGACGGTGACGTCAGTGGCGCGCATATTGGAAAGTTGTTGCGGTGTGCAATACGTCGTGCTTTGTTTATTTTAAGTATTAAAGTATGGCGAGTTTTTAATGCCTTTTCAGAAGAAGACGAAGGCGCAGTCTACCTTTCCGTCGCTGTCAGTCCGTGTAATAAAGTCTATTTCATGTATGATGATGATGATGATGATGTGATAATGATATTTCATGTTCTGTTCTGTTATGTTTTGCATTAAGTCCGATGCTTCTTTTTCTTTTTGTAATTATGAGAAGACACATTTTATCATGTCTTTTAAAATGCGTAGGTCTATGTTAAATTCTCTTAATTATAACATTTCTAGCACGTTTTTAAAAACATTTATTTGAGCAATAATATACATGTAGACCATTAACATGTAACACGATTTCAAGTCAATAATAGAATCCATTAAAGAGCAAAACAAATAGTAATGATAATTTAAATCGTTTTTCCCCAGTCAAAAAGTAGCCTAAATTATGTCAGTGATTCTCATTTTTAAAGAGCATCTAAAATTATTTTATTTTGATCTGCAGTATAATAAAAAACAAATAAAATGTATTATGAAGACTATTAAATGAACTTTATGCTAGCCTAACGAATTTTCTTCATAACAAATAGCCTACTTCAAAACGAAGCTTACATAAATTCATAAATCACGAATATGATGAAATAAAATTATTTGTTCATGCATCAATCCATTAAAGAACAAAATAATAATAATAATAATAATAATAATAATAATAATAATAATAATAATAAAACTAAATTCTTGAAATTCGTCTGCTGTGTATCCAAATCCAAAATATAAGGATACTAGCAACCTCCTTTTAAGAAGTTAAAAATTAAGGAATTAGCCTGTATTCAATAGATGGGGCAATAAGTTTTTTTTAACTTGTGTTAGACTGCCGATCGAAATAAAATAATACTTGATCATCTTTAAAAATGAGAGAATCACTGACATAGCCTAATTTAGGCTATTGACTGCATAAAAAAAGAAACTATTTAAATTTGCAGCGTAAACTTATGAATTGAAAAAGCCAAGAAATAAATCACAACAATAGAGATTTTTCCTATCAAGAAAAACGTTTGATAAAATTACAAAATTAATGCTGAATGATATATGACAGGGAACACTTCTCCGCTATAGCTGCACTTGGTATCAGTGACAAATATTAAATATTTAAAAAATCTTTGTGAAAACGAATGGCAATGACTGGTTATTGGATTCTAAGATTATTATCTTTAGACACAGTCTGACACTTTTTTTTGCCATGAACAGACCCAGACCTACTGGGCACGATCCGTCATCAAGACCAAATTCCATTCATGACAGTCCTGTAGCGTGTCGGCTTTAGTTTCACGAATTGGGACGCTAATCAGCCATTTTAACTGAAAGATGAAGGCGGTGATATTGATGTTGTCCACTAGATGGAGCCACATGATAAGGAATCTTCTAGGCCTAATAGTTTTCGAGTTCCCTTCGATCAGTGGGACTGACAGCTCGACATCAATTTTTCCCAGTGAACTCATCTGGCCACAGCACACATTTCCACTGTCTCTTTGACTATCTGAGATGAGCTCTGGCCCAGTGAACCAGCAGCATCACTTGATATATAGCTTTCTGATGAGCCAAACCTGAAAACCTTACCTACAGTATTACTAATTTACCCTGCTCACAAACTGTTCCAAAACAGCTTATTTGGATATTCTATAACTCTTTTTTATTTTGCCTCTGTCCCAACTTTTTTTTTGTGTGGTGTAGCCATCAAAATCAAAATTTGTTTATATTTACAAAATATATTTAAGTTGGTCAATGAAACTTTGAAAATCTTTTCTTTGTACTTTTGTCAATTAAATAAAAGTTAAAGAGAATTATCAAATTTACAGATTCCTGATTTGTTTTGCATTTTACAATTTGTTATTAAATGGTTAAACATTTATCTGAAACATTACGTATTGTTCTTGTGATTTTTATTCATGCTGGAAAATGTATTAATTATTTAAAAAACATTGTGTCTATTTTGTATTTTTTAGTTATCAAAATAATTGGATAATAATATGAAAGTGTGGTTTGATTTTTATTCTTAAGATTTTTTTCTATTGATCTAGTATTCTGACAATCCAAAATTTATGATTTCATTCTTAGCTTTATTCCATGTGCAAGGAGAGTACGAACAGTGCCTTCAGGTGATGAGATTTTAAAAACAAAAACAATAACTTTATTGTTTCACAGAAGAAAGAAAATAACAATAGGACTGAAATGAAATTAAAATGATTAGCCTATAGTGATTACTTGGTTTTGAAGTTCTTGATTTTCGTTAACTATCCCTTTAAGTAAAATGCAAATACATTCCTTTAAATAAAATAAAACACAAGGCTATAGAGCAGGGCTATTCAATTAGATTCATATAAGGGCCGGATTATCGACCCAAAATTTTGAAGGGGGCCAAGAGGGTGGGATTATACAATTAAATTGAAATGCATATTCAGTAAAATGAACTAATATTACCAACATCAATAAAAGGTTAACATTAGTGCTGTCTGTTTAATTGCTTCTTTTTTTCTTTTCTTTTTTTTTTTTTACCAAGGAGCCTATTATTAATGAAGCATTGATATCAATACTGCTACTGGTGTCTATATTAAATGCATTTTCTCTCAGTTTTATCTATTAATTATTGCCATTCAAAATATAGGCTATATCTGAAATATTTAACTTATTATTTAAATGATTTTATAACAATGTTCACATAAACTATACGTTAAATATGCATAAACTATACAGATTATTATTGCATATAGCCTACTGGTTATAATTGTGATTTGATGTATTTTTAATTTTAAGTGTTTGTTTACCACAAAGTATATTTTGGTTATCAAAATAACATTCGAATTAGATCATAAGAGCTTTAAAGTAGGTCTACTAGAAATAGTGGTGCGAAATGCTTGAAATTAATCTAAAAGTGCTTAAATCTCTCTCTCTCAAAAGGTAATACAAACCCTGAAATGAACATTATTTCTACCACAACACCATGGTTAAGTTGGCGTTACTTTTGGTTTTCTGACATGCGTTAGCGCTGTTTATAACAGAATTCTGAGCAGAATTTGAATGATTCTCAATAAATCTGGCAGCAACCTTATTCATTCTGGGTGAATTCAAACACTTCTCACTGAATTTCGCAGCACTGTGCAGTTACAGTGTCGCGAAATCAACTTTGGTTCTCGAATAAGGCCGTTCTGAGCTCAGACAAGTGTGCTTGCGTTGCTGTCCGAACTGATAAACCGCTCAAACGTAGCGCGGTTTTATTTAGCTTTCGTTTCGTTTGCCGTTTTATGTGTCATATAAAACAGAAATGTCAGCGCTTATGAGTTGAACAACACGGTAATCGCGCCAGTGCGACCGCTCATAATTCAGTCGCACCGGCAGAAAAAACCTCTCAGTCTGGAGCCCTGCAAGCGCTTGTCAACTCTGACGTTTATTGATGTTGCGGTCTCAGGTAGATATAGTTGTTGTTCTTGGCTCTCTTGCTTTTCTTTTTCGGCTGGCCGGGCCAGTGTTGCCATCTTGTGGACAAACTTATTACTGCAAAAGCAATTCAAGCCAGCTGCGCGTACTTCTCCCTCGGGCCAGATGAAGATGATTGGCGGGCCGGATTGGGCCCGCGGGCCGCCAATTGAATAGCCCTGCTATAGAGTCTGGGAACGTGACGTCAGCAACGCAATGCATGTTGGGAATTTAGGTAACGGAGCTGCGGTGAACACTGTGTTTGATTGTGATCATGAAGTTTTAGTCTACTTTATTCTGCATAAATAATAATTTTTGGTGAACTATTGTTGTGTTGTTAATTGCCACAGTCTCACCGATTACCAGCATGTACGCCGACTGTCAAATGTTTGATTTTCCAGCTTTCCAGCTTGGACAATCACCTTGGATCCCAAGTGTCCGAGTTAACAAAACGGCGTTGCATGGCGTGGGTACAAGCAGTTAGACGGAAAAGCATTAGTTGACTAATATGTGCCCCAGCGTTGTTATGAAACCATGAATTAAGAAATTAATGCTGTCAAATCAGTTGCTCTCAAGGAATGTCATCCAACATAAACTTTTCTGTGTAAATATGTTCATGTATTGCGTGTATTTATATGTATATACACATGTACATATATAAAATTTAAATTATTTATATATACACTAGTTAACATTTGAAGTGGATCGAAAGCTTTCATCAAAGTTGTCATAATAAAATCATGTCTTAGGACTTTAACTTTTTTGATCCACTTCGAATGTTGACTACTAATATATGTATATATATAGATATAGATATAGATATAACATGTATAAAATATACACATGTATGTGTACTTATACATAGACAAACAATGTTTTACAGCCTTTAGTTATGCCGCGTTTCAGGCAACCCGTTACCCGTGTTTTTCCAGCCTTCTACCGGTGAAAGTGCACTGGAGCGGCAGTCAAACCTGTGATTTCCCATCTGTGAACTCGTACTAACGTTAGATCAACGTACTCCCAGTTCCGAGCTCTGATATACGGTGCGTTGTTTATGCAAGTGGTACATGGTGGGAAAATAGTCTTTAGGACAATATAACGCTGCATTCAAATTAATAATAATAAATGCGCTCAGACAGTTTGACACGACTTGCCTGGAACGCGTGACTGGTGGTTTGAAGTCGTGATTTATGGGCTTTAAAATCTGCCTGGAACGCAGCATTAAACATGCATTATCTGTTTTGCATATTGCATACCACGTTGCAGCAATAAATTGAAAAAACACGAACATTTCTATATCCCTTTATTTGTGGATAACACACTGATGTAAATGTGCACAGTTCACAGTAACATAGGAATCAACTAAATTGAAAAGTTCAGTTCCACTACTACTATAGTGCAAACACAACAGGTGTAAGATGTAACAGTGCTGTAAACTTTAAGTCTCAAGAACACAGGTAACAATGCAGTAGGTAAAACGGCAAATAACACTACAAACAAAGTAGGAAACCCCATCTGGGAATGTTACGTGCGTTAAGGCGGTAACTCATTTAGATCGTCCACCACTCTTTATGCTCGTAAGGATCGAGCCGTTGATTATTTTTAGTTTTTCTAAATACCTCAGCTTTGACACTTCATTAAGCTTTTCTCGGTATGGAAGATTTAGCTTTTCCTCGGATCTGTGCATTGTTTTTTTTTTCTTTTTAATAGTAGCCTACTATCTTGTAATACTGACGGCTGACGACGTTACATAAAACATGGCGGCAACTACCCATAATTCTACGCGCAGTGACGTAGTTGGCCAAGCTCTATTGGATTTGACTGAGTGTGACGGTGCTCTGAAAAGTGCAAAGACATACTAGCTGAATTAGAGACGGTAAATGTGGCTTTTTTATAGAAATAAAATAAATGTAGTTCAGTTGAACATGGGAGGCTACAGATCTGAGGGAGCGCAGTGAGTCTGTTCCAAGCAGCTCTGAGCCGCAGGAGTGATATGTGACGAGAATGATGCGAAATGACTGGTGGCGAATCCAAAAGCAAGATAACTATTGTTAATAAACCTTTAATTTCTTCATTTAAAATAAATGAGCTGGTCTTTATCGTTGCTGTGTTTTCATTAAAAAATAACGTTAACCCATAAATCAAGCATTCGTTTAAAAAAAGGGAAACCTTATTTATTTTGGGGTAGATCTGCTTCCTTATCCGACTATGTATGTACACTATGTATTGAGTGTATATTGAATATTGACAGTAAAGTACAGTAGGTGTTTCAGTAAATACACAGGCAAACATAAAAATGAAACATAATTCAGTTAATAATCATGAAAAGTGCTATGGTACATAGTAGAATAGTATTCTAAGGGGTAATGTGCTTTATAAAAACTGTTTTTGCAAAGAAACAGAAGGACACTTTTAGGGGGAAAAAAGTGGGGAAAAAGGGGGAAAAGGGGCTATGTGACTCCCTTCGGTTATAATTCAATAACTTTCAATTAGAAACTGTTATATGAAAAAATCTTTTTGTGGTATATCCTGAGACCTAGTGGAATCAAACAAAACAATTTGCAAAGAACAGAGACACCTAAATCCTGAGTAACAGACTTTCAAAAAAAACTTTTGAAAAAAAAAAAAATCAAAAAGCGCCTATGTTTTTTTAGTTTTTATTGTAATTTTTGAAACCTATATAATGTTATTTATAAAGAATTACACTGATATTATGTAGTTTAAATGGTTTTCTATACAATGAAACCATTTTTTAAAATTTCCTCCATTGTATGTGTATAGGGGAACCATTTGAATTTAGGTAGGCCAAATGCAGGCGGAAATCCCCCAAATAGCTGCAGAGCTTTTAAGGTGACCTATATTAGTTGAAATAAACTTTATTTAAACTGAGAAACAGGTTTGTATATTCTGCTGCCCTTTAATGCAAGTTAGCTCGTCTGCAAGCCCTTAGTCAAACTTAACAGCGAACTGAGGTGAAATACTGAGGCGTTAGGCAACACCACTGTTTCTGTGGAGATTTTAAACAGTATTTTCAAGCCCTTCTTTTGTTTGTTATTTTCAAGTTTCTGGTCTGGATGTCGTCTGTAACGTTGGAGGTGTATTTTGGATCCTCTTCTTGTGAATGACTGCCATCCCTGCTGAAAAAAAATAGCTAAAAACAGCCTAGACTGGTTGGCTGGTTTTAGCTGGTCATAGCTGGGAAACCACCAGCTAAAACCAGCCTGACCAGCCTGGGAGACCAGCTTAAACCAGCTACTTCCAGCTTAAACCAGCTAAGACCAGCCAACCAGCCTAGGCTGGTTTTAGCTGTTTTTTTCAGCAGGGATAGTAAGGATGATAACATGAACTGGTAAGCTAATAATGTCAGTAAGCCAAAGTTGACAAACTTAACATTAGTCACAGAGCAGCACAATATCTTTTCAACGCTGCCTCTTTATAGCTAGTAAGGTAATTCTCTTCAAATGGTGTTTAAGTAAGAAATGTATGAATCAATGTCGTATGTAACTTTATAGATGGCCCCTAAATTCAGTGACAGACATAAAAACAGTGAACATGAAACACTGAGGTAAAACTGAACAGCGCTGTTAAGGGCATCTTTTGTGTTTTATTTTCAAGTTTGTGGTCTCGTGGTCATGTCGTCTGCATCGGAGGTGTATTGGAGTTTTTTCTGGTGATCGCCGTCGTTGTGGTGCAAACAACAGGTGAGCTTCCCCTTTCATCAACTCAACTAATGTTAACGTGAATAAATTAGCCAAATTAGCCACAGGCTGCTGTTCTCCACTGACTCGCAGAACAGGTTAACTTTTTAAAGAGAGTAACGGGCTAGCAATATATTAATATAGCAAGTTTTGCTAATAAATATTATAAATGTTTATTTTATTAAAAATGTAAATTTTATTACTGTACAGTAGTTGTCTTTTCTGATCATAAACTAAAGTAAGACTAAAAGGGTGTTGTGACACTGTCTGTTACAGGAGATTTCTCCAAGCACAAACTGTATGCTGACCATCAGGAGCAGAATCATCTTACAGCCAGCTGTCCATTTTACAGAATCAGGAAACCCAAAACATATTTTGTTTTACATTGCATTAACATTTATGCGTTTTTCAGATGCTTTTATCATAAGCAAGTTATATTGTATTTAAAGTACACATTTGTAAGGTATTTATTTCCTGGGAATGTTTTTTATTACCATGTCTTGTCACATCAAGATCGAGTTTGCATGTGCATTAAAATTATTTCTATTAAACCAGCATTTGAACAGCAAAATGCAGCTGCTTCAGGTATCTTTAACTTACTGTAACCTTTAAATTCATAATTATATTAATATATAAATCATAATTAAATTATATATGCACAGACTTTCTAGGAAACACACGTTTAGAAAGTTTATATGAACAGATTGGTTAGCATTTAGCATGGTCTGTGGCAGACTTTACTAAGTGTCAGGGCAACAAAATTCAATAAACAAGAATGTAATATCAAGTGATTTAAATCATGAAGAAAATATTGTCTTTTTGCTCCATTTAGTAAAAACGGTTCTAAACAAAGCCATGTCGTGCATTTCTGCACACAGCAGTGTTTCATTACTGAATGAATTTACCTTTTTTAAACACCTTGAATCAGTGACTTACTGGCCCATTCATAAAATTCTTTATAAAAAATTTCAATAAAAAGTTTCTTCAGTTTTTTTCTTACTACAGCATTCATATGTAGTATATGCTTTTTTTTTTTTAAATGCATACAGCATCAAGTTCGACAGCTGAGGCAAATTCTATAAACACTGCTTTCAAATAATATTTTTTTCTTGTGCAGGTTCGTTCAGACAGTCAATCTTTGTGGCAGCAAATGCATTGACAGTCACAGATCAGATGGACTTCTGGAAAGAGGGTGCAAAGAACAAGCATCAGCCTGAATCCCATTCTGCTGTTTCTCATCAGAGAGCTTGTCAACTTTGACTCAAAATTACTCAAATTTAACACAAACTCATTTTTACTGTATGATTTTATTTTATTTACTCTACCAGACAAAGCTTTTGAACAGTAAGATTTTAAAGAAGGTCTCTTCTGCTCACTAAGCCTGCATTTATTTGATCCAAAATACAGCAAAAACAGCACCATTTTGAACCATTTTTATTATTTAAAAGAACTGTTTTCTTTTTGAATATATTTTAAAATGTCATTTATTCCTGTGATCAAAACTGAATTTTTAGCATCATTACTGCAGTCACATGATCCTTCAGAAATCATTCTTATAATCAGATTTTCTGCTCAAAAACTATTATGATGTTGCTGAAATTATTATAATGCTAAAAACTGGAGTAGATTTTTTTTCAGGTTTCTTTGATGAATAGAAAGTTCAGATAAACAGCATTTATCTGAAATAGAAATAGTTTGTAACATTATGAATGTTTTTATCACTTTTGATCAATTTAAATCATCCTTGCTAAATAATATCTTTCTATTCATCAGAGAATCCTAAAAAATTTTTTTATTAAATAAAATATGTTTATCAGCATACTAGAATGATTTCTGAAGGATCATGTGAGACTGAAGACGAGTAATGATGCTGAAAATTCAGCTTTGATCAAAGGAATAAATTAAATTGTAAAATATATTTAAATAGCAGTTAATTTATAGAATTTATCACAATTTTACTGTTTTTGCTGTAATTTGGATCAAATTAATGCAGGCTTGGTGAGCAGAAGAGAATTCTTTAAAAAAATCTTAGTGTTCAAAAACTTATGACTGGTAGTGTACTTACTTATTTTTGCTTTTCAGTATGTGTATGTTTGCCATGATACAAAGTCTCCAGGGGACTGTGGTGATGCCCTTTTTTCTGCTGTATCCTAGAGGTCAACATTTGTAATTTCTACTTTTAAAAGAAAATGTTTAACAAATAAAAAGAATATTATCAGAACTAATTCAGTTATTGTGATTTTTTATGGAGTTGGGATGGTAAAAATCTTGAATTACAGTGCTGTACCACAATCAGATTGTTTTTACAGGTAAAAAATGTTTAAATGAAAATAAACTCTATAGTACTAATACTGTAATTGAAAATACAGTAAAAATACTGTAATTGAAGATACAGTAACAACACTGTAAATGAAAATACAGTAAAAAATACTGTAAATGAAATTACAGTAAAGACCTTTTAGTACTGTAAATGCAACTACAGTAATAATACTGTAAACATATCCAGCTGCCAGTAAGTTACTGTAAAATTTACAGCAAACTTTTTACAGTGTGGCTTCTTCTTTCCCAGGGTTGGGTATACATCATCCAAAAAAGCCTCCTGGTTTCAACACATTGTATTCAGATAGGTTGAGGGGAACACAAGCCCCTCATGTAAGCCCACTAAAGCAAAACTAGAGAGCTCAGAGCACCCCGTAAAACCAGAGCCTGTCCACGTCCTAAAAATGATAGCATTGGCAGTTCTAGCCATCAGAGCCATATAGATAATCATATCTTCTGCTATTTTACCAACAAAAATAATTCCAAAAAAGCCACAGGAAAGCTGCTGTGTTTCAAATTTTGGGTGTTTCAAACACAGGCTGCACAGTGCTATTGGTACATTTCAAGACTGTAGCCTACATTTATGATGCTTATTATAAAGAAAAAAATACAGCTCACATCAGTCATGTCAGATAAATATATATTTTTTAATCTGAGCATTCTACTCTAGAAATCAGAATCACATTTATTGTCCAGTACTGTGGGTATACACTTACAGCAATTTGTTGTATTGGTGAATGGAAAAGGGTAAAAGGAGAACAAAAATATTAAAAAAGAACACAAGACAAGTACTGAGTTAAACCCATTCCAAACCCGTAAGATCTTTCATCTTCAGACACAAATGTCCTATTTGAAGCCTGTCATCCATCTGTTAAATACAGAGGTTCTGAATCCAAAAGAGGGTGATACCGAACTGACCCAGGAGATCTAGACTAAGGTTCGAGTATTTGACTGACAAGTAGCCTATACTGATCCTGAAACAGATGAGCTACTCACTATGGCTACCTTTCTGGAGCCAAGATTCAAAACCATGAACATGTCCACTGAGAAGCTGGAGGACATTAAGGTGAGAGCTGCCTAAGAGACAGAAGTCCTCCTGGTGGAAAACACTGCCCTGTAGAATCGTCTCTTGTAGAGGATCAACCTGAAAGAGAGAGAGAAGCAGTCACTACTCCACTACCATCAGCCAAGAAGCTCAAGAAGAGCCTTGGTAGTTTCTTCAAGAAGACCAGCAGTGCATCTTCCTCACGTTCACAGAAGCAGATCATTGAGCAAAAGCTGAACAGCTGCATTCTGGTAATGGCACCAGACAGTGAGACTGATCGTTTGGAGTGGTGGCGATTTCATGGATCTAATTTCCCATGTGTGAGTTGTCTGGTAAAGTACTTATGCATCTCTGCCACAAGTTTGCTCTCTGAGAGGACATTCAGCACTTGGGGCAATGTCATCACATTTAGCAGGACAGGACTGAAGCCAGAAATGGTCAACAGGTTGATGGTTGAGGCTGGAAAAGTTTACTTTGTAAAGCTTACAGTGTATCATATACAGTGTAACATATTTAAGTTTGTATTAATGAACTTATTTTTCTGTGTAATCTGCTTTATCTCCTGTGTACTATACAGTATTTTATTTAATTTTTCATAATATAACACTTTAGGCCTACCTCATATTGCAGGTTTGAAACTGTTAAACTGTTCTTAAACTTGAATAATGTTTTACAGTAGGATAACCACTTATATGTCAAAAGATCAAAGGAATTTAGATTTTTCTTAATAAACAACTGCCCTAAATCACATGCTTTATTCCTACAGTATTTGTATTAAATGGAGAAAACAATGAACGATTGGCAATTTCATTATTATTAATATTATTACATATACATTTTTTTTTTTTTACTAATTAAGTACTTGATTTTTAAGTAAAAAAAGTACTGCAATTTTATGCAGGCTACTTAATTTAAGTTTATATTAGCACTTTTTTAAATAATCCTACTGCTCAAAAAAATAACCATTATATAGAGTCAAGATATATTTTTGTTGTTGATATGGATTATGTTGACGAAAGTGATGTAGTAATGTTCACTGTGAAGCTTACACTGCGATGTAAAAGAAAACAGATTTGACCACCTAATTTTCACCAGTAAGAAAAAAGTGTTTTAAAGCTTGTTGTATTGCAGAAGGAGAGAATGGCATGAGAATAAGGCCTAAATTTAGAAAGAACATTTAAGGAAAATATAATTATATTTTCATAAGTCTTTTTCTTCTAAAATCTAGTCTGTGGTGTTATCAGCTATCAGTATTTCCTTATTATTTTCAGAATATATTATGAATAAACATTCAGTCTACTCGGTTAGTTGATCTAAACAATACACATTTATACCGTTGATAAACAACATAAAAACAGACGTCACATAAGGCATTTTAATGAAACTGCTAACGTTACAGCAGCGGGGAATATGAACGTGCATGAGTTATTTTATTTAATCTGTCATTATAATGTTTCGTTTTTTGACCTAAAACACACTGGTGTTGATGACCTGCATTCAAGCTTTCAGTAGGCTTAAATAGATAACCATTTAAAGCAGATTTAGTTTATAAACAACTGACAGTTTTGACCTCAATATGATTTTCAGTTACAAAAATTGATCCTAAAATTCGACATTAGTAAACTTACTTTTCGCAGTATCGGTCGCACGCGCGCGCTCACAAGATCTCCCGAGGTGCGTTCCATTCGACCGTAAGTGGACTGCGAAGTGGACTTCACAGGGTATTCCGCCATCTTAAGTGAGATTCCAAATCGAAGGGAGCGAACATGTTCAGTTCGAAGGGCACTGCGAACGGCATAGGGAATAAGGGAACATCGGTACTTCACTTCACATGAAGTGGACGGGGAAAACTACCCAACTGTCATTGCGCACCGCGTCACCAGTTTAAAGTAATGATGGAGCAGAGCCGTTGGAGTTTTTTTAAAGGCTCTGAAATGGAGCGGTTGCAATAAATGTTGTTATTATTATACAAATTAGAGTGTTTATGAATGGTTATGGCGTTTAATGTTACATTTGCATATTGTATTTTATGAATGAAAGTAAATCTGGCGAGGTGAAGATCTGTTTTGTTTTATTTAATGTTACCACAGGATAGTTAAATATAGGCTGTGTGTGTGGGGAAAAAAGTGCGTGAGATAAGACCACAAAAATCTGTTAATCTGTTAACGGTCTAAACATATACATTTGGACTATATTTTTTAGATACATACGTTTATATGTATTTTATATGTATTTAAATTTGAAATTAAAACAAATTACAATATTTATTTATGTTAAATCATAATCTGCGTGACCCTGCCTTTGATTTGCTTTGATGACGTTTCAGGGCATTCCAAATGAGCGATTATTGTCAGCGAAGTCCACTTCAACGGATATACCGTGCTAACGGAGTAGGGAGCAGTGAACACTGCATAGGGACCCTGTCGATCGGAACGCACCTCCGGTTTTCACGAGTGAATTCAGTTGAGACTCGCTCTAAACGGCTCATTTGAATCAGTGAGATATCGACTCGAGAACAGCTGCGATCGGATCAGTCCAATTCGTGAATGAATCGTTTGGTGGGATTTGCGAACCGATTTAACAGGTTCATTGAAAAGAATCATTTTGTTCATAATTCAGACACCGCTTCTGCGTCTCGGACCACGCGCTTTATGAGGAGTAACGGTATGTTTTATGAATTGTAGTGAACTAAAAGTAAAAGTTATTCAAAATAAAACCAGTAAAGTACAGATACTTGAAAAATGTACTTAAGTTACTGTCCACCACTGGTAGTGACGTGGCCGTTTTATATATTTAATTTATTTTATTTAAGTCACTCTCACTGTGATATTCGTGTGAATAGGGGATAGATGTCGGGTTATATTTCATACATTAACGACTCCATAGTTTTAGAGTCATATCAGTTATTAAATGCGGTGCCAGTCTCGAGCATTCATTTGACCATTCACGTATTGCGAGACTTGCCTTTTAAAGGTAAACAGTTCTGTTCTGTTTACAAACATCACCTGGAGACCGCAGAAATTCTGTTGACAAACGCAAATCTTGAATACGCTATTGAATATCCTATGAAAGTTGTTTATGTTATGTTTATGTTGTTATGTGAAAGTTGAATGTTTAGTCAAAAGACAAATTTCAGGAGTGAAATCATCTGCTGACAGTCTTCATTTCTGAAAGCACAGTTGTGAAGAAGAGTCTGAACGTAGTCTCCGGACCGTACAGAGTCTACACAGCGAGCTGAACTGCACACAGAGAAACACCCTGTGCCAATTTGATAAATCTGCACCCGATATTATGTCTTTAAGACTATCGTCCATCTCTGAGGAGGGTGCAGAGAGCCATTTGAGCCTCCAAAGTGTCACGGAGGCTTCTGTGGAGAAGAGCTCGAAAGGTGAGATTGAAATTATGTTTGAAACTTCAACTGTGATTGACACAGACCTCACAAATTCAGGAAAACAAGATAAAATAGATGATTTAGAGTGGGGCTAGCAGTTATATATCTGTTGTGTTCCTGTCATATTTGCTTTAGCATTAGAGAACGTAGCATTCGATGTCTGCTGGTAGTGGTCAACTCATGCTTTGGTCAATTTTAAAATGTAGTAAATATTATACATTGACTAATGTAGGCCTATCTGTTTGGAAAATGTCAATAAAAAGTTATGCTAATTACCTTGTATTTTAATAGTACTATATATACAGTTAGGTGCCAAGAAAAATAAAATGTTCAAGTTTTACTTCATGATAATAACCTTGGGTCATATTTGTCGCTCATAGTATTTTTTTAGTAATTGTTTTTCCTACTTTAAGAACAACATACAAGCTGGAGGAAGAAGAAAACCATGCCCTCCTTCTTCAGGAAAATATGTACGGCTGCGAAGCTCCCCTTCTGCTGCTCCCAGGACACAGTGGAGTCTCAACCAGAGCTGGACATCTCTACACCAGATGTCAATTTGTCCATCTCTAAAGAGAGTGTGGAGAGCCTGCAACTGTTGAGCCTCAGCAGCCAGGATATGCTGTGCTTTAGCGTAGGCACGAGCATCATTAAGAGAGGAACTGTGGACATCCTGGACGTGTGGAACGATGACCATCTCTCCAGCTCTGATAGCTACCAAGAGGAGAGTAGCTTTGTACTTCCAGGTGAACTTCCTGTTGAGTCAGTGGATGCTTCAGCTTGCCTGAGACTAAAGGCACTGTCCAACGTAGATGACTCTACACCCAACGTCATCTCTAAGGACAGTATGGAGAGGCTGCGATTGGAGGCTTCAGGTGAGAAAAAAAAATGCATTACAAACAGTGACATTCATGTAGGTATAACAGTAAACTGTCAACTAATTATTTAATCCAATGTCAGAGAATATCTCTAATAGTTGTGTTTTCAAATTGGTTGATTTTAGTTCCACAAAAGGCCACAGAAGAGCCTAAGAAAGGGAAAGGAGTCCGCTCTTTCTTCAGGAGAGTGTGGAAGGCTGTCAAGCGTCCTTTCCGCTCCAAGAATAAAGTGGAGCCTATTGTGCCTCCTCAGCCAGAGCTGGATGATCCTGAGCCGTCACCTGCCCCAGAGTCCTTAGACTTCATCCCAACTAATGGTAAGTCTGTGATCATTATAACAAGATAAATTTGATTAAAGCAAAAATTAACATGTCTTATTTTGTCTATATTAATATGGTTTATTGTCTCAAGGCACCAGTTATATAAATTAAAACTGTGTCTTAGGAATTAACTAAAATGCAGTTTGTCAAATGTAAAGTGATTATGCAAATGACGTTGTAAGTTATTACAAATCTTGAAGACGAAAACAGAAGAATTTGTTATACTGCTTAAAGCATTTTATGCCACTTCAAAGGGTCTCGCATGCTTATATGTTCTCATGTTTTTGTGTGTTTCTTTCAGAATCCATTCGCTCTCGCTATAGAGTGAAAAAGATTATTGGACGAGGAGGCTATGGCAAGGTCTATGAGGGCATCCGAATTTCTGATGGCAAGAAGGTGGACAAACATTTTGCTCTTACTGTACATTAAAATCTGTATCCACTGTGTTTTTAAAGCACCTACATATAGTTTAATACTTAAATACTCAATTCTTCGTGGTCAAGGTAAGGTCAGGTGTTCAATATGCTCATCTGTGTTTTTGCAGGTTGCCATCAAACGTATTCGCAAGACTCCACAGGATCAGTATCTTCAAATTGTAAGTTGGCAAAACATAATATGTGTTTAGTTGTTTAAGAGCTGATTATTGTAGTTTAAGCAGCAAAAACCTTTGACTTTTAACATTTAAAATGATACATGTTTTACCAAACTAACCTTTTGTGGCATCTTTTCTCTAGCCTGGGTATCCAAAACCTCTCATTACAGAAGTTGCACTGCTTCTAATGATGAAGGAAGAGCCCGTAAGCCCTCACTCCATCCAGCTCTACGAGTGGTTTGAGCATCCCCGAAAATTCACACTCATCATGGAGTTTCCAGATCCCTGCGAGAGCTTGCTGGACTTCATCAACAACAATCCTCCAATGAGTGAGACAACAGCGCGGGTCATCATGCGTCAGGCTGTGCAAGCGGTCCAGCACTGCGTTGAACATGGTGTTTTTCATAACGATATTCATCCAGAGAATATCCTGTTGAGAAAACACACCTTGGAGCTCAAGTTGATAGACTTTGGCTGCGGTCATCTACTTGACAGGACAGGCTACAACTGCACGAAATACAGAGGTGAGTTGGCATTTAGTGTAACAGAGAGTGGAAACCAGCATGTAGTGATTTATTGATCATGAGATGTTTTAAAGTATTGCTAAATGCTGAAAATGTCTTGCTCACAGGAATAAACGGTTACATTCCACCTGAGCTCTTCATCTATGGCAAATTCTACTGCGTCCAAACAAACGTCTGGGCTCTTGGAGTCTTGCTGTATGAGATGATGAACAGGTGTCCTCCATTTCGTGACAGAAACGAAGTCATGGAAGCCGACGTCAGATTTGTCAACCCAGATTTATCTGAAGGTGAGAGAATAGCATTGATGCACACATACAGCCTTTGCACAGAATGAACAAACACTGGTGGAGAGCATAGTACAACACAAAGCTGTTCTCATACATGCCAACATTAGTGTCACATGATCATGACTAAGCGGCTCTCTCCTGAAAACAGAATGCCGTGATCTGATTCTTCAGTGTCTAACCCGTGATCTAACTGAACGGCCGGTCATCGAAGAGATCTTGCAGCATGACTGGTTTGAAACAGTGGATCTAAAATGAAGAGAGTCAGAGGTGAGACATTTGTCATCTTCAATATATAATATACATTTCAAATATGATTAGTGAAGTGAGTTAATTTGAGCAAATCTTGTTGTACTATAATAAATGATGACAGGAAAAAGACTTGAGTAAAAGACAGTCAGTGTGAAGAATGCTCTGCCTTTTTCTTTGCCAGGGTTGGACATACAGCATCCAGTGAAAAAGCAGATTGGATTGACACATGCTGACGGGAAACTCAGGCCTCTCAAGTAAGCCAGAACTACAGCAGAACTAGAGCCTGTCCACGTTCTTACAGCCCCGTCTGAAAAAGAGCAGAAGAATCAGAGCATGTCAGTGTCTATGGCCTAGTGGTTAGCGCACTGACAAATAGAGCTGATGCAGCTGACCTGGGTTCGAATCTCCACCAAGGGACCTTTGCCGATCCCACATCCCCCTCTTGACCCAACACTTTCCTGTCAGTCTCCACTGTCCTGTCATCTAAAAAGCAAAAAAAAGTTTTGTTTTAAAAGATTAAATTAGTTTTAAAAGCATATAGTTTTAGACGCTTAGTTGTAAATGCTTAGGTTTAGCTTAGTTTGATAAGCATGGTTTTAGCTTAGTTTTAAACACTTAGTTTTAGCTTAGGTTTAAAAGCATAGTTTTAGACGCTTGGTTTTAAACGCTTTGTGATAAATGCTTAGTTTTAAAAGCATGATTGTAGCTTATGTTCAAGATGTTTTATTGGGAAGTAACAAAAAATCTAAAAAATATAAATTAAAAATATATATAAAAAGTATATCTGATAGAAATATATAAAAAATACAAATAAACGAAGTATATAATAAATATTTGAATTCAATTAAAAAATGTATTTGTTTTAAAAGTATGGTTATAGCTTAGTTTTAAAATACATTTTCTATTAGGAAGCAATAAAAAATATGAAGAAAAAATAAAAAAAGATATATAATAAAAATATAAAAATAATACAAATAAACAGAGTATGTAATATAAATTTGAATAAAAAAAATAGTTTTAAAAGTATGGTTGTAGCCTAGTTTTAAAATAAATGTTTTATTAGAAGGCAGTAAAAAATATACAAATGTATAAAAAAATAACAAAATCTGTACAAAAATGATATCTAATAAAAATATATATATATAAAAATGAACTGAGTATATAATAAAAATTATAATTTAACAAAAATGTTTTAGTTTTATAAGCATGGTTTTAGTTTTAAAATAAATGGTTTATTAGGAAGCTATAAAAATGTAGATATTTAAAAAGATTACAAACAAAATATATAAAACAATAAAAATTATACCTAATAAAAATTAAATATATTTACATTTATTTAAAAATAAATAATAATAATAATAAAAATATATATCAATTATTATATCTAAAATAATGTAAATCAACTGAGTATATAAAAACTTTAATTCAATAATTTTATTAGCTTTAAAAGCATGGTTGTAGCGTAGTTTTAAAATAAATGTTTCATAAGAAAGCAATATAATAAAAAATTATACAAATTATAAATATATACATAATTATATCTGAGTATATAATTAAAGTTATAATTTAATAAAAGTTATTTGTTTTAAAAGCTTTGTTTAAAAAGAATAGTTTTAGATGCTTAGTTTGGTTGTAGCTTAGTTTTAAAATAAATGTTTTATTAGGAAGAAATAAAAAAATACAAAACATATACAATTGTATTAAAAAATATTAAAAATGATATCTAAAACAAATATAAAAACAAATACAAATAAACTGAGTATATAATAAAATAATAATTTAATACATTTTTATTACATCTAATAAAAAATATAGGAAGTGATTAAAATGTAAAGGAAATAAAAAAAATAAATAATAATAATATATATATATATATATATATATATATATAATAAAAAATATATATAAAAATAAAT
>NC_133364.1:49163066-49220826 GCF_049309525.1 Garra rufa
CTTTTTCTTTGTCTGTTATAGCTTGCTTTCCATTGCATATTAATACAGATATATTGTTCTTTTTTTGTACCTCTCCCATCTTTCTAATCATCCCCCATACTTCATTGATTTCGACATCCTCTCCAAATTTTTTTTCCAATACTCTCTCCAAATCTTCTTTTAGCTATTCTGATTACCTTCCTTACTACTAGGGATGGGAATTGATAAGATTTTTACGATTCCAATTCCATTTTCGATTCTGCTTAACGATTCGATTCTTTATCGATTCCTTATCGATTCTCATTTGGAAGAAAAGGGACAACGAATTGTTGATTAGCATAGTTAAACTGTCACTGTTTGGGGCTTTGTACTTAGGGTTTAGAATCTTTGTCATCTCCCTAGAAAATATATAATGGGAATGAATGAGTCCTGCAGTTTTATTAGCCGAGGACATGCTAACGTTGTGGCTGCTGCTGCCGCTGCTGGGTTGAGAACTGTTAGTCCGGAGCGTATCGAAAACGCAACATTATTTTATTGTTATTGCATGCTGTGTGCTCAAATGTTGTAGCATGTTAGTGGTATTTCCTCCCTTTGAGGAAATATCTACGCTGCAAGTATTGCACGTTGCCCTATTTTCGCCTTTTTTGGTGAAATACAACCAGACTTTTGAGCGTTTGTTCCGCTTAGGCGCCATACTCACTATTGACTGAGCGTAAGCTACGCAACGTGCGTAAGTTACGCAATGCGCGTGATGACGTCATTCGTGCCCACTGGAATCGTTTGCAAAATTTCGAAGGAATTGAAACACTGGGAACCGGTTCTCAACAAGAACCGGTTTTCGATTCCCATCCCTACTTACTGCTGCCTGTGCTCTTTTGTAACAAATAAAATCATTAAAATGTAAAGATTTCCTTACTCTTTTAAGTGCTTTATTTCTTTGCTCTATTACTTTATTACATCCCTCACTCCAGCATGGCACTGCTTTCCTCCAACTGTCTGCAATTGTTTTACCTATTACTTCGCTAGCAGGCACTTCTTACTGCTTCACTTATCTCTCTGTTAAAAGCCTCTACATCCTCCATATACTCATTTACATATTCTATTTTCCTTTGACTTATCTCCTCATATTTAACCCAATCCGCTGATTTGAACCTCCACCTTGGCCTTCGTTCCACCCTAGTTTGTGCTATTTCTATCCCAATTTTAGTGCATATAGGAAAGTGATCACTTCCAATGGTGCTTTGCTCTAAAACTTTCCACTGAGATTTTTCAGCTATTCTCTCCGATACAAGCGTCAAGTCCAGCATGGAATATTTACCTTGTGCCACATTCACCCTTGTATACGTCCCATCATTAATACATACTAAATTACCCCAATCTAACATTTCTCCACACCAAATCGTTCTCTGAATTCCACTTCCTCTCAACAGGAAAAAATAAATCTCCCTTGCCATTGGTCAGTTTTTCGCAGGCAAGTTCACTACTGTAAACGGATTTACAGTAGAGGAGAATTACATTAGTGATCATATATTTTCCCCATAATCCTTTGCAGTTTACAGTAAAATACTGTTCAAATTACAAAACTCGGTTACAGTCCAGAGGATTCTTCACATTGCCTGTCTTCACAGAGTCTACTATATTACAGATATCATATTTACAGTATAAAATAACAAAAATGAACTTGGTTCACTACTATAGTGCTTGTTTGCTAAAGCCCTTGGTAAATCTGATAAATTTATAAATTAGAGAAAATAAATTCCCTTCAAATTGGAAAACTAGTATTGTAACTCCAATTTTTAAAGCAGGATCAGCTGATGAGGTTCAGAATTATAGACCAATTTCTATTCTTCCTGCAGTTTCTAAAATTCAGGAAAAATTGGTAGCTGAACAACTTATCGATTATTTAGAAAAACATGATTTACTTTATTCTAAACAGTTTGGTTTTAGGCCTAAGTATTCAACAGAAATGGCAAACTGCTATCTCACAGAATTGATTAAGGAATCTTTAGATAAAGGTAATGTAGTAGGTGCAGTGTTTTTAGATCTCAAAAAGGCATTTGATACTGTGAATCATGAAATTCTCCTCCACAAATTCAATTTATTCAACTTTTCCAAGCAGGCAATGAATTGGTTTAGATCATATTTAGAATCCCGCGATCAGTGTGTTCAAATTAATAATTCACGATCAGCTTTCCGAAATAATAAGATGGGTCTCCCTCAAGGGTCAATTTTGGGCCCATTGTTGTTTTCCTTATATGTTAATGATTTTCCAAACTGTTTTAAGCAAACAAAATGTCAGTTATATGCAGATGACACAGTCATTTATGTATCTGCAAAGCCTCCAAGTTTAGCTGCAGAAATATTAACAAATGAAATGATTGGTGTGTCACAGCGGTTACAGAACAGTTGTTTGACCCTGAATTGTACAAAAACTGTCTCAATGTGTTTTTCAATTAGAAAGAAAGAAATTAGTGGTTTTATAATTAAGATCAATCAAAAGGAAATTGAAACAGTTAATAATTTGACATATTTAGGTGTTATTTTAGATTCTCATTTGAAATTTGATATACATGTTAAGAAGCTGTGTAGAACAATCAGAACAAATCTGAATTGTTTTTACATGATTAGACCATATATATCTTTGAAAGCAGCCAAGTTATACATGCATGCAATGATTTTTTCACACTTATCTTACTGTGTGACTGTCTGGAGTCAGGTTTCTCAACTGACTATTAAACCTGTTAGATCCTTATATAAACAAACACTAAAAGTTTTGGATAAGAAACCAACCAGATGGCATCACTGTAACATTTTACAAAAACATAGTTTGCTTAGTTTTGAAAATTTTATAAATTCATCTCTTATTAAAATGTTTTTTAAATGTTTAAATAATCTTGCGCCAAAAGTTATATGCAAATTAATATCAAAACAGAGTAGTAAGGGGATCACTACAAGAGGTGCAACTACACTGTATAGCACCACAGAGAAAAACTAAATTTGCACAATCTACATTTTCAGTTCAAGGTACATTGTTATGGAACGGTTTACCAGTTGAATTGAAAATGCAAACACAGTTGAATATTTTTCAAACAAAACTGAAAAAGTGGTTCAAACAAAAGCAGATATGTGAACACTGATGGTAGTCTCAGCTGTTTATTCCATTTTATTTTATTTGGTTTTGTATTATATGTATACTTTACCAGGGCTAAGCCTAACCAGGGACCGGGGCTGCAAATGAGCCTTTGGCTAGAAGCCTATATGTAAAGCATCGGCTGCATGAAATTGTAGCAATGTTATACTGCATTGTCCCTGTTAAATAAACTAATAAAATTAAAAATACTCATGTTTTAAATGTACATTTCTGATCAAGAGCTGAAGATATACAACAGCAAAATGTGTAGTTTCCTATTCAGTTACACTGTCTCACATTTTCAGCATTTAGCAATACTTAGGAGCATCACATGATCAATAAATCACTACATGCTGGTTTCCACACTCTGTTACACAAACTGCCAGCTCACCTCTATAATGCCTGTGATTGTAGCCATTACTACTAAGTAGCTGACCGCAGCCAAAGTCTATCAACTTGAGCTCCAAAGTGTGTTTTCTTAATAGGATATTCTCTGGATGAATATCGTTATGAAAAACACCATGTTCAACGCAGTGCTGGACTGCTTGCACAGCCTGATGCATGATGACCCGCGCTGTTGACATGTTCAAGAGATGGTGCCAGCTAGCTAAATTAAATAAACTTAATTGAAAACAAATTTTTGCTTCAGTAAAATGTATCTTGTTGTTGTTATTATGATCATAGGCTTACCATTGGTTGGGACAAAGTCTAAGGACTCTGGGACAGGTGACGGCTCAGGATCATCCAGCTCTGGCTGAGGAGGCACAAGCGGCTCCACTCAATTCCAGTCTCTCCACACCGTCCTCAGGGATGAACAAGTTGACGTCTGGTGTAGAGTTGTCTAACTGTGGGTCTATTGTGTGCTGGGAGCAGCAGAAGGAGAGCTTTGCAGCCTTACTTACTTTCTTAAAGAAAGAAGCCATGATCATCTTCCAGCTTGTATGTCTTTCTGAAACTAAGAAAAACAAAGAGAAAATACTATTAGCGACAACTATGACCCAGGGTTATCATCATTACCTAAAACTATTAATTTTATTAACTACATAATTTTAATTTCACCTGTTGAGCTCTTCTCCATGACACTCTGAGTGTCGCGGCTCAACTGTCTCTCACTCTCCTCAGAGATGGACGATAATGTTGAAGACAAAGTCCAGTCTAGATTTAGTGTGTTTCTGTAAAGTCTGCAGACTATGTTTAGACTCGTGTATGGTCTGCACACTGTGCTCTCAGATATGAAGAGGATTTTACTCGTGCTGTCTCTTTAGACTGAAGCTGGACTAACTCTCAAATGAAACTCTGAATCACTCGTTCACAAGATTCATGTCTGTCACTGTCACAGATGATACTCCTACTATAAACCCTCAGAACTATTCTGCGATGTTTGCTTACATGTGGGCATGACTGGACGTCATTGAAATGAAACGCGTACTGCATAATAGATCACAATGAATAGATCTCAATGTGCAATTTTTAAACAGTAAAGAACTGTTTAGCTTTTAAAAGGCAAGTCTCCAATGGGAGTGTGTGTGTGAGTGGCCAAATAATGTTTGGGATTGGCAATCATATTCATCAACTGATGTGACTCTAAGGGTGCTTTCACACTTGGTTCAGTTGTCTAGTGTGAACCCAAGTTCAATTGCTGCTCCTCTCACTGTCCCAAAAGCAAAAGCTTAATTTTTGTACTTTGGATTTAGAAAACAGTTTCATTTTCAAAGCACCAAGACAGAGCGGCACGTTTGTCTATTTGTCACGACTGAAATGCAAAGGTTCAACAAAACGAGCAGAAATGAGATATAAATTCTGTCTTCTGCATCGCGTCAGTCACACTTTTCAGGAAAGCGAGTGAGTGAACAAAAAGACAAGTGGGGTGGCCAACCATAGCCCTGCCCCTGCGTTAAATATTTTTAACACTGTTAAACTGGAAAAGATAATCACCTGCTAATTATGACAGTACTAATAAAAATAGTATGTTTCCTAAATATCTGCAAGCATATTATTCTAAGTTTGCATACTTGTTTAACACAATGCTACAGTCAGTTATTCTAGTATGAAATGTGGTTCTGTGTCAGAATGTCAGTTTTTGTTTTGGTCTGTGCTCTTTGGTCGACACCCTGGGTTGCCAGTTGGTGGAAAACACAGCATTAGATGTATTAGATATCATTTTTTTATATTTTTAAAATAATTTTTCAATACAATCTTTATATTTTTTTATTGCTTCCTAATAAAACATTTATTTTAAAATTAAGCTACATCCATGCTTTTAAAACTAATAGTTTTTATTAAATTTAAATTTTAATTACATACTCAGTTTATCTGCATTTGTATTTGTATTTTTATTAGATGTTTATATATATATATATATATATATATATATATATATAGAGAGAGAGAGAGAGAGAGAGAGAGAGAGAGAGAGAGAGAGAGAGAGAGAGAGAGAGCTTCCTAATAAAACATTTATTTTAAAACTAAAACCATGCTTCTAAAATTTTTATTATATATAGTTTATTTGTATTTTTATATTTGTATTATATATCATTTTTGTATAATTTTTCTTAAATAATTTTAATATTTTTTTCATTGCTTCCTAATAAAACATTTATTTTAAAACTAAGCTACAACATGCTTTTAAATCTAATCATTTGTTTTATTAAATTCTAATTTTATTTTTATTATTTTTATTTTTTAAAGATATAATTTTTATATATTTTGTAAATCTTTTATATGTTTTTACATTTTTTATTGGTTCTTAATAAAACATGTATTTTAAGACTAAGCTATGCTTTTAAAACTAATATTTTTTTATTTAATTAAAATTTTTATTATATACTCAGTTTATTTTTATTATTATTTTTTATATTTTTATTAAACATCAATTTTTATATATTTTTATTTTTTCATGCTT
This sequence comes from Garra rufa, assembly GCF_049309525.1. NCBI lineage: Eukaryota > Metazoa > Chordata > Actinopteri > Cypriniformes > Cyprinidae > Garra > Garra rufa. The sequence goes on from NC_133364.1 coordinate 49,169,078, forward strand.
TCGAATAAAACATTTTAAAACTAAGCTACAACAATGCTTTAAACTAAGCCTAAACTAAGTTTTTAAAACTGAACTAAAACTAAGCTTTTAAAACAAATATATTTTTTATTAAATTATATTTTTTATTATTTACTCGGTTTATTTGTATTTATTTATATATTTTTTTTAATCAAATATCATTTTGCAGATATTTTTTTTATTTCGATAAATTTTTTTATTTTTTATTGCTTCCTAATAAAACTAAGCGCTTAAAAATAAGCATTTAAAACTAATCTAAGCTAAAACTACGCTTTTAAAACTAAGCATTTAACACAAAGTGTATAAAACCAATGGGTCTAAACTATGCTTTAAAACTAAGCATTTAAAACGAACTAACTTTTAAACCTATTGGGATTTCAAGTACTGCAGTAACTTCTTCAGAGTGATAAATCATTGAACATCTATATTCCCCCTAAATTTTATTTATACATTTCATGAATTTTATTTGTCAGCAACAGGCTTATTATAGTTAAGTGACACTAAAACTATAACCAACACCATAAAAATTATGTTACTTCAGATAAATTAAACACACACACACACACACACACACACACACACACACACACACACACACACACACACACACACACACACAGAGACACATATCACAGAAACAATCTTTATAATTTCTTATTATAAACTCAGTTTATTTGTATTTTTTTCTTTGATATTATTTTTTTATATTTTTATATACTTTTAAAACTAAGCATTTAACACAAAACCGTTTAAGTGTCTAAACTAAGCTTTTAAAACGATGAAGTTTTATTAAATTATTATTTTATTATATACACAGTTTATTTGTATTTGTTTTTATATTTGTATTAGATATAATTAGATATTATATACTTAGTTTGTATTATATATATATATATATATATATATATATATATATATATATATATATTTAAATAAATGTATACGTGTGTGTGTATATATACATATATACATATAAATATCATTTTTATTGCTTCTCATATTTTATTAGATATCATTTTTTTTTATGAATAAATATATATTTTTTTTAATTTTTAATCCCTCCTAATAAAACTAAGCTTTTTATATATTTCTATTAGTTATATTTTTTATATATTTTTTTACAATTTTGATAATTTTTAAATATTTTTATTGCTTCCTAATGAAACATTTTAAAACTAAGCTACAACCATGCTTTTAAAACTAATACAATTTTTATTATATACTCAGTTTATTTGTATTAATTTTATATCTTTTTTATATTATATATATATATATATTTTATAGATATATTTCCTTTACATTTTTATTGCTTCCTATATATTTTAGTAGATAGCAATTTTTAAATAGTTTTTTTAAATTTAATGTATTAAATTATTATTTTATTATATACTCAGTTTATTTGTATTTGTTTTTATTTTTGTATTAGATATCATATTTTTTAATACATTGTATTTTTTGTCATTTTTATTGCTTCCTAATAAAACATTTATTTTAAAACAAAGCTAGAACCAAACTAAGCATCTAAAACTATGCTTTTTAAACAAAGCTTTTAAAACAAATAACTTTTATTAAATTATAACTTTAATTACATACTCAGATATAATTATATATATATTTATAATTTGTATTTTTTTATTATATTGCTTTCTTATAAAACATTTATTTTAAAACTAAGCTACAACCATGCTTTTAAAGCTAATAAAATTATTAAATAAAAATTTTTATATACTCAGTTGATTTGCATTATTTTAGATATAATAATTTATATATATTATATTATATTATTTATATATATATTTATTATTATTTATTTATTTATAAGTAAATGTAAATATATTTAATTTTTATTAGGTATAAGTTTTATTGTTTTATATAATTTGTTTGTAATCTTTTTAAATATCTACATTTTTATAGCTTCCTAATAAACCATTTATTTTAAAACTAAAACATGCTTTTAAAACGAATAATTTGTTGTTATATTATCATTTTTATTATATACTCAGTTCATTTTTATATATTTTTTTATTAGATATCATTTTTGTACAGATTTTGTTATTTTTTTTTATACATTTTTATATTTTTTACTGCTTTCTAATAAAACATTTATTTTAAAACTAGGCTACAACCATGCTTTTAAAACATTTTTTTAATTCAAATTTATATTACATACTCTGTTTATTTGTATTATTTATATTTTTATTATATATCATTTTAAATATTTTTTTATGCATTCTTCATATTTTTTATTGCTTCCTAATAAAAAATGTATTTTAAAACTAAGCTACAACCATACTTTTAAAACAAATACATTTTTTTATTAAATTCAAATTTTTATTATATACTTAGTTTATTTGTATTTTTTTATATATTTCTATCAGATATACTTTTTTATATATTTTTTTAATTTAGATTTTTTAATATTTTTTGTTACTTCCAAATAAAACATAAGCTGCAACAATGCTTTTAAAACTAAGCATTTAACACAAAGCGTTTAAAACCAAGCGTCTAAAACTATGCTTTTAAACCTAAGCTAAAACTAAGTGTTTAAAACTAAGCTAAAACAATGCTTATCAAACTAAGCTAAAACTAAGCATTTACAACTAAGCGTCTAAAACTATATGCTTTTAAAACTAATTTAATCTTTTAAAACAAAAATATTTGTTTTGCTTTTTAGATGACAGGACAGTAGAGACTGACAGGAAAGTGTTGGGTCAAGAGGGGGATGTGGGATCGGCAAAGCTCCCTTGGTGGAGATTCGAACCCAGGTCGTCCGCAAGCGCAGTAGCTCTATTTGTCAGTGCGCTAACCACTAGGCCATAGGCTCTGACATGCTCTGATTCTTCTGCTCTTTTTCAGACGGGGCTGTAAGAACGTGGACAGGCTCTAGTTCTGCTGTAGTTCTGGCTTACTTGAGAGGCCTGAGTTTCCCGTCAGCATGTGTCAATCCAATCTGCTTTTTCACTGGATGCTGTATGTCCAACCCTGGCAAAGAAAAAGGCAGAGCATTCTTCACACTGACTGTCTTTTACTCAAGTCTTTTTCCTGTCATCATTTATTATAGTACAACAAGATTGCTCAAATTAACTCACTTCACTAATCATATTTGAAATGTATATTATATATTGAAGATGACAAATGTTTCACCTCTGACTCTCTTCATTTTAGATCCACTGTTTCAAACCAGTCATGCTGCAAGATGTCTTCGATGACCGGCCGTTCAGTTAGATCACGGGTTAGACACTGAAGAATCAGATCACGGCATTCTGTTTTCAGGAGAGAGCCGCTTAGTCGTGATCATGTGACACTAATGTTGGCATGTATGAGAACAGCTTTGTGTTGTACTATGCTCTCCACCAGTGTTTGTTCATTCTGTGCAAAGGCTGTATGTGTGCATCAATGCTATTCTCTCACCTTCAGATAAATCTGGGTTGACAAATCTGACGTCGGCTTCCATGACTTGGTTTCTGTCACGAAATGGAGGACACCTGTTCATCATCTCATACAGCAAGACTCCAAGAGCCCAGACGTTTGTTTGGACGCAGTAGAATTTGCCATAGATGAAGAGCTCAGGTGGAATGTAACCGTTTATTCCTGAGAGCAAGACATTTTCAGCATTTAGCAATACTTTAAAACATCTCATGATCAATAAATCACTACATGCTGGTTTCCACTCTCTGTTACACTAAATGCCAACTCACCTCTGTATTTCGTGCAGTTGTAGCCTGTCCTGTCAAGTAGATGACCGCAGCCAAAGTCGATCAACTTGAGCTCCAAGGTGTGTTTTCTCAACAGGATATTCTCTGGATGAATATCGTTATGAAAAACACCATGTTCAACGCAGTGCTGGACCGCTTGCACAGCCTGACGCATGATGACCCGCGCTGTCGTCTCACTCATTGGAGGATTGTTGTTGATGAAGTCCAGCAAGCTCTCGCAGGGATCTGGAAACTCCATGATGAGTGTGAATTTTCGGGGATGCTCAAACCACTCGTAGAGCTGGATGGAGTGAGGGCTTACGGGCTCTTCCTTCATCATTAGAAGCAGTGCAACTTCTGTAATGAGAGGTTTCGGATACCCAGGCTAGAGAAAAGATGCCACAAAAGGTTAGTTTGGTAAAACATGTATCATTTTAAATGTTAAGAGTCATAAGTTTTTCCTGCTTAATCAACAATAATCAGCTCTTAAACAACTAAACACATATTATGTTTTGCCAACTTACAATTTGAAGATACTGATCCTGTGGAGTCTTGCGAATACGTTTGATGGCAACCTGCAAAAACACAGATGAGCATATTGAACACCTGACCTTACCTTGACCACGAAGAATTGAGTATTTAAGTATTAAACTATATGTAGGTGCTTTAAAAACACAGTGGATACAGATTTTAATGTACAGTAAGAGCAAAATATTTGTCTACCTTCTTGCCATCAGAAATTCGAATGCCCTCATAGACCTTGCCATAGCCTCATCGTCCAATAATCTTTTTCACTCTATAGCGAGAGCGAATGGATTCTGAAAAAAAACACACAAAAACATGAGAACATATAAGCATGCTAGACCCTTTGAAGTGGCATAAAATGCTTAAAGCAGTATAACAAATTCTTCTGTTTTCATTTTCAAGATTTGTAATAACTTATAAAGTCATTTGCATAAACACTTTACATTTGACAAACTGCATTTAAGTTAATTCCTAACACAGTTTTAATTTATATAACTGGTGCCTTGTGACAATAAACCATATTAATATAGACAAAATCAGACATGTTCATGAGACAGTAGTTTCAAGCTAGCTGTAAACCAACTTAATTTTAAGTATATTTATATAAACAATTAAAAACAATTTTTTTGCTTCAATCAAATTCATCTTGTTATAATGATCACAGACTTACCATTAGTTGGGACGAAGTCTAAGGACTCTGGGGCAGGTGACGGCTCAGGATCATCCAGCTCTGGCTGAGGAGGCACAATAGGCTCCACTTTATTCTTGGAGCGGAAAGGACGCTTGAAAGCCTTCCACACTCTCCTGAAGAAAGAGCGGACTCCTTTCCCTTTCTTAGGGTCTTCTGTGGCCTTTTGTGGAACTAAAATCAACCAATTTGATAACACAACTATTAGAGATATTCTCTCACATTGGATTAAATAATTAGTTGACAGTTTACTGTTATACCTACATGAATGTCACTGTTTGTAATGCTTTTTTTTTCTCACCTGAAACCTCCAATCGCAGCCTCTCCATACTGTCCTCAGAGATGACGTTGGGTGTAAAGTCATCTACGTTGGACAGTGCCTTTAGTCTCAGGCAAGCTGAAGCATCCACTGACTCAACAGGAAGTTCACCTGGAAGTACAAAGCTACTCTCCTCTTGGTAGCTATCAGAGCTGGAGAGATGGTCATCGTTCCACACGTCCAGGATGTCCACAGTTCCTCTCTCAATGATGCTCGTGCCTACGCTAAAGCACAGCATATCCTGGCTGCTGAGGCTCAACAGTTCCAGGCTCTCCACACTCTCTTTAGAGATGGACAAATTGACATCTGGTGTAGAGATGTCCAGCTCTGGTTGAGACTCCACTGTGTCCTGGGAGCAGCAGAAGGGGAGCTTCGCAGCCGTACATATTTTCCTGAAGAAGGAGGGCATGGTTTTCTTCTTCCTCCAGCTTGTATGTTGTTCTTAAAGTAGGAAAAACAATAAGAAAATACTATGAGCGACAAATATGACCCAAGGTTATTATCATGAAGTAAAACTTGAACATTTTATTTGTCTTGGCACCTAACTGTATATATAGTACTATTAAAATACAAGGTAATTAGCATAACTTTTTATTGACAGTATCCAAACAGATAGGCCTACATTAGTCAATGTACAATATTTACTACATTTTAAAATTGACCAAAGCATGAGTTGACCACTACCAGCAGACATCGAATGCTACGTTCTCTAATGCTAAAGCAAATATACCAGGAACACAACAGATATATAACTCCTAGCCCCACTCTAAACCATCTATTTTATCTTGTTTTCCTGAATTTGTGAGGTCTGTGTCAATCACAGTTGAAGTTTCAAACATAATTTCAATCTCACCTTTCGAGCTCTTCTCCACAGAAGCCTCCGTGACACTTTGGAGGCTCAAATGGCTCTCTGCACCCTCCTCAGAGATGGACGATAGTCTTAAAGACATAATATCGGGTGAAGATTTATTAAATTGGCACAGGGTGTTTCTCTGTGTGCAGTTCAGCTCGCTGTGTAGACTCTGTACGGTCCGGAGACTACGTTCAGACTCTTCTTCACAACTGTGCTTTCAGAAATTAAGATTGTCAGCAGATGATTTCACTCCTGAAATTCGTCTTTTGACTAAACATTCAACTTTCACATAACAACATAAACATAACATAAACAACTTTCATAGGATATTCAATAGCGTATTCAAGATTTGCGTTTGTCAACAGAATTTCTGCGGTCTCCAGGTGATGTTTGTAAACAGAACAGAACTGTTTACTTTTAAAAGGCAAGTCTCGCGATACGTGAATGGCCGAATGAATGCTCGAGACTGGCACCGCATTTAATAACTGATGTGAATCTAAAACTGTGGAGTCGTTAATGTATGAAACATAACCCGACATCTATCCCCTATTCACACGAATATCACAGTGAGACTGACTTAAATAAAATAAATTAAATATATAAAACGGCCACGTCACTACCAGTGGTGGACAGTAACTTAAGTACATTTTTCAAGTATCAGCATTTAACTGGTTTTATTTTGAGTAACTTTTACTTTTAGTTCACTACATTTCATAAAACATACCTTTACTCCTCATAAAGTGCGTGCTCCGAGACGCAGAAGCGGTGTCTGAATTATGAACAAAATGATTCTTTTCAATGAACCTGTTAAATCGGTTCGCAAATCCCACCAAACGATTCATTCACGAATTGGACTGATCCGATCGCAGCTGTTCTCGAGTCGATAACTCACTGATTCAAATGAGCCGTTTAGAGCGAGTCTCAACTGAATTCACTCGTGAGAACCGGGAGATCATGTGAGCGCTCGCGCGACCGATACTGCGAAAAGTAAGTTACTAATGTCGAATTTTAGGATTATTTTAACTGGAAATCATGTTTAGGTCAAAAATGTCAGTTGTTTGTGAACTAAATGTGATTTAAATGGTTATCTATTTAAGCCTACTGAAAGCTTGAATGCAGGTCATCAACACCACCAGTGTGTTTTAGGTCAAAAAACGAAACATTATAATGACAGATTAAATAAAATAACTCATGCACGTTCATATTCCCCGCTGCTGTAACGTTAGCAGTTTTATTAAAATGCCCTTGTCTGTTTTTATGTTGTTTATCAACGGTATACATTTTTATATTTTGCTACATGGAAGTTATTGAACTTGTAATTACAAACTCAAAAATATAAAACACTATAATGGTTTCAATCAAATCTTTTTTAATTAGTTTTTCTGTTTCAAACCTGTAATATGAGGTAGGCCTAAAGTGTTATATTATGTCAAATTAAATAAAATACTGTATAGTACATAGGAGATAAAGCAGATAACACAGAAAAATAAGTTCATTAATACAAACTTAAATATGTTACACTGTATATGATGCACTGTAAGCTTTACAAAGTAAACTTTTCCAGCCTCAACCATCAACCTGTTGACCATTTCTGGCTTCAGTCCTGTCCTGCTAAATGTGATGACATTGCCCCAAGTGCTGAATGTCCTCTCAGAGAGCAAACTTGTGGCAGAGATGCATAAGTACTTTACCAGACAACTCACACATGGGAAATTAGATCCATGAAATCGCCACCACTCCAAACGATCAGTCTCACTGTCTGGTGCCATTACCAGAATGCAGCTGTTCAGCTTTTGCTCAATGATCTGCTTCTGTGAACGTGAGGAAGATGCACTGCTGGTCTTCTGGAAGGAGCTACCAAGGCTCTTCTTGAGCTTCTTGGCTGATGGTAGTGGAGTAGTGACTGCTTCTCTCTCTCTTTCAGGTTGATCCTCTGCAGGAGACGATTCTACAGCGCAGTGTTTTCCACCAGGAGGACTTCTGTCTCTGAGGCAGCTCTCACCTTAATGTCCTCCAGCTTCTCAGTGGACATGTACATGGTTTTGAATCTTGGGTCCAGAAAGGTATAGCCATAGTGAGTAGCTCATCTGTTTCAGGATCAGTATAGGCTACTTGTCAGTCAAATACTCGAACCTTAGTCTAGATCTCCTGGGTCAGTTCGGTATCACCCTCTTTTGGATTCAGAACCTCTGTATTTAACAGATGGGTGACAGGCTTCAAATAGGACATTTGTGTCTGAAGATGAAAGATCTTACGGGTTTGGAATGGGTTTAACTCAGTACTTGTCTTGTTTTCTTTTTAAATATTTTTGTTCTTCTTTTACCCTTTTCCATTCACCAATACAACAAATTGCTTTAAGTGTATACCCACAGTACTGGACAATAAATGTGATTCTGATTTCTAGACTAGAATGCTCAGGCTAGAATGTATTTTCAATTACAGTATCAGTACTATAGAGTTTATTTTCATTTAAACATTTTTTACCTGTAAAAACAATCTAATTGTGGTACAGCACTGTAATTCAAGAACTCCATAAAAATCACAATAACTGAATTAGTTCTGATAATATTCTTATTTGTTGAACATTTTCTTTTTAAAAGTACAAATTACAAATGTTGACCTCTAGGATACAGCAGAAAAAAGGGCATCACCACAGTCACCTGGAGACTTTGTATCATGGCAAATAGACACATACTGAAAAAGCTAAAATAAGTAAGTACACTACCAGTCATAAGTTTTTGAACACTAAGATTTTTAATGTTTTTAAATTATTATCTTTTGCTCATTAAGCCTGCATTAATTTGATCCAAATTACAGCAAAAGCAGTAAAATTGTGATATTTTTATTATATAAATGAACTGCTATTTTAATATATTTTAAAATGTAATTTATTCCTTTGATCAAAGCTGAATTTTCAGCATCATTACTCGTCTTCAGTCTCACATGATCCTTCAGAAATCATTCTAGTATGCTGATAAACATATTTTATTGTTATTATTATCAATATTTAAAACAGTTGAGTCAATTTGTTCAGGATTCTTTGATGAATAGAAAGATATTATTTAGCAAGGATGATTTAAATTGATCAAAAGTGATGATACAGACATTTATATTTCTATTTCAGATAAATGCTGTTTATGTGAACTTTCTATTCATTAAAGAAACCTGAAAAAAATCTACTCCACTGTTTTTAGCATTTAGCAGTTGAGCAGAAAATCAGATTATTAGAATGATTTCTGAAGGATCATGTGACTGCAGTAATGATGCAAAAAAATCAGCTTTGATCACAGGAATAAATGACATTTTAAAATATATTCAAAAAGCAAACAGTTATTTTAAATAATAAAAATGGTTCAAAAGTGTACTGTTTTTGCTGTATTTTGGATCAAATAAATGCAGGCTTAGTGAGCAGAAGAGACCTTCTTTAAAAAGCTTTAAAATCTTACTGTTCAAAAGCTTTGTCTGGTAGAGTAAATAAAATAAAATCATACAGTAAAAATTAGTTTGTGTTGTGTTCAATTTTAGTCAAAGTTGACAAGCTCTCTGATGAGAAACAGCAGAATGGGATTCAGGCTGATGCTTGTTCTTTGCACCCTCTTTCCAGGGGTGTATTCCAGAAAGCAAGGTTAACTTACCATCAGATTAACCATGAACTCTGGGTTGATTAACCCCAAACTTGCTTACTCAGGGTATGTCGGTTCCAAAACACCTGTGAGGAGTTAGTTTAATCAACCTCCTAATGGTAACCCAGAGTTAATGCGCGCGCAAGGCGAGTACATAAAGACATTTTCAATGGATCGCCGATTTCAGGGATCACCATGGAAACCCAGGGAGGAAAAAAGCGAGCTACATACTTCGGTGAATCTGAGTTGGAGGTTTTAATGCTTGCTTATGAAGACAATAAGGCCATTATAACTAAAAAAAAAGCAATACTGCTGCATCAGCAAAAGAAAGAGAGTTGGCTTGGCAAAAAATAACGGACAGAGTAAATGCGTGAGTTTATAAAATTATAAATGGGCTATTTACCCCTTTTATTGTGACGCAAAAGTTCTTTGTGGCATGCTGTAAAGAAGTATTGACTTTTTTGGCCTCCATACATTTGTTAATATTACATTAGTAATGCACATAGGCTAATTGGCTAGTAATATGTTGGTTTCTTGTTTTATCAGGTGTAATCCTTCTGGAGCAAGAAGAACTGTGAGCCAAGTCAAAATGAAACACAAAAACATTCTCCAGCAAGGTAATATTTTTAACACTTACTAAACTTGTTACTGACGCCATGTAATTTAGTACTTAATGTAATTTAGTTTTCTATGTAGCCAATAGAAAGAAGGCTGAGGCCCGTAAAACAGGTGGGGGTCTATGGGATTATTTTTGTGCCTATAAAACTGAACGTAACTTTATAAAACTGAACGTAACTTTCCAAGAAACGATTAAAAATATGCCACTGCAAAAGAAGAAAAACACAATGAAAATGAAAAAATGAACTCAGTCGCACGAATTTAACATGCTCTTCAAATATGATTCATTCTTTGTTAATGATTTTCAAAGAATCGTTTTCGTGAATCATGGAATTTTGAATGCGTTGCTACAGCTTTTGCTTACGCTTCTCAAATTTTCGTTTGCTGTTTTGGCACAAACCTCTTGTGGGGGCGGGCTTAACAGCGATCTACTCTGATTGGCTAATGAGCTTTTGATGGACAGTTGCTCTCTGACCTTGAAGCACAGACGGTGACGTCAGTGGCGCGCATATTGGAAAGTTGTTGCGGTGTGCAATAGGGGTGGGCGGTACACCGGTATCATAGTTAACACCGGTGTGGCATTGCGCCACGACATGGATTTTCTAATACCGTCAATACCGTAATAAATCTATTATGTGCCTTGAACGGCTGCATTTACATCAACAATAGCTCATTCTAAATAATAAGGCACTAAAGTTTAATTTGCCTGCGACTGGTTGTCAATTGCATGCGCACATGCAGTCAGTGCGTTCACACCAAACGTCAAGCGAGCATGCGCATCCCGTCACTCACTCTAGTTTATCCGCGGGAGGTTTCCCCATCACTCGCGCGAATAACAACACGGCGCGATTGACATGGCGGAGATAAATACGATCGCTGCTTTGTTCCTGTTGTGCAAGTTCTAAATGCACCGAAAAGCCAAACGCCGAAGTGTCTAGGCTCACAGCAAAGTAATGTATCAGAGACATATCTCATACCTCATTCCTTCTATAAACAAAGTGTAGATAGTATAAGTAAGAGATTGATCGCAGTACAGAGAGTGTCGTTGATTATAATAGAGCTTTGTGATATCGCAAACTAAGATGAGGAACAGCTTTTAATATTTTTATGGGAGTTTTTAAATGAGATATTAATTTAATACAGCTGTTAAATAAACGAGACGTTATTATTAAGTGACTTAGATTGTCTGAGAATAACACTATGCCCGATTTTGGTCTGTTTCGTAGTCAAAATTTATTCTGGAACAAGACACACTGCTGTGTTTAAATGAAGATGTGCCGTTCTCCAATCTAACACAGCGGTGTTTCCTTTATAAGTGAACATGCGTTTTAAACTAATCTAGTGAAATGATTCAATTTCCCATTCATAATGAGAGTCACTTGAATGAACCATGTGTTCTAACGAATCAAATGAACAATACGATTCAGTAAATAATTTCAGTGTCTTGCCGCCACCTGCTGACAGATCCTTTCAGTTATTGAAATCTTAAATACTTGTGGATTCCAAATTTTATTTTAAAAACACTAATCTCAACATGAATTTATAGATTTAATTGCACTCATGGCACCTCTGAGCCTCATTTTCATGGACGACACTATAAAAATTAAGACAGAAATCTTGCTGATCATTATTACTTGCTGAACTATTACTAGCTCTACCTCATAGGGGTGTCAGTTCAATTAACAAATTGACTTGACTGGAGAAGCCACATCTCAGTGGCTCTTATTCATCAGCATTGAAGGGCCTGATTTGGACAGTTTCAATGGCCAGAAGGTAGTTGAAGTGTTGCACTGACACACAGCAATGGCTTTGAGAGTATCGCTCTAGAACAGAGACAATATTTGTGATCTTCTTAACAAGACCAGGAACATAATACCGTGATATTATACCGGCACCGTTCAAAAGATGAAAAATACCATGATATAAATTTTAGGTCATATCGCCCACCCCTAGTGTGCAATACGTCGTGCTTTGTTTATATTAAGTGTTAAAGTATGGCGAATTTTTAATGCCTTTTCAGAAGAAGACGAAGGCTCAGTCTACCTTTCCGTCGCTGTCAGTCCGTGTAATAAAGTCTATTTCATGTATGATGATGACGATGATGTGATAATGATATTTCATGAACTGTTTAGCTGTTATATTATGTTTTGCATTAAGTCCGATGCTTCTTTTTCTTTTTGTAATTATGAGTAGACACATTTTATCATGTCTTTTAAAATGCGTAGGTCTATGTTAAATTCTCTTAATTATAACATTTCTAGCACGTTTTTAAAAACATTTATTTGAGCAATAATATACATGTAACACGATTTCAAGTCAATAATAGAATCCATTAAAGAGCAAAACAAATAATAATAATAATTTAAATCGTTTTTCCCCATACAGTCAAAAAAGTAGCCTAAATTATGTCGGTGATTTTCATTTTTAAAGAGCATCTAAAATTATTTTATTTTAATCTGCACTATAATAAAAAACAAATAAAATGTATTATGAAGACTATTAAATGAACTTTATGCTAGCCTAACGAATTTTCTTCATAACGAATAGCCTACTTCAAAACGAAGCTTACATAAATTCATAAATCACGAATATGATGAAATAAAATTATTTGTTCATGCATCAATCCATTAAAGAGCAAAATAAATAAAAAAACCTAAATTCTTGAAATTCGTCTGCTGTGTATCCAAATCCAAAATATAAGGATACTAGCAACCTCCTTTTAAGAAGTTAAAAATTAAGGAATTAGCCTGTATTCAATAGATGGGGCAATAAGTTTTTTTTTTTTTTACTTGTGTTAGACTGCCGATCGAAATAAAATAATACTTGATCATCTTTAAAAATGAGAGAATCACTGACATAATTTAGGCTATTGACTGCATAAAAAATAAACTATTTTAATTTGCAGCGTAAATTTATGAATTAAAAAGCCAAGAAATAAATCACAACAATAGAGATTTTTCCTATCAAGAAAAACGTTTGATAAAATTACAAAATTAATGCTGAATGATATATGACAGGGAACACTTCACCGCTATAGCTGCACTTGGTATCAGTGACAAATATTAAATATTTAAAAAATCTTTGTGAAAACGAATGGCAATGACTGGTTATTGGATTCTAAGATTATTATCTTTAGACACAGTCTGACACTTTTTTTGCCATGAACAGACCCAGACCTACTGGGCACTATCCGTCGTCAAAAAACAAATTCCATTCATGATAGTCCCGTAGCGTGTCGGCTTTAGTTTCACAAATTTATCATGTTTGGGACGCTAATCAGCCATTTTAACTGAAAGATGAAGGCGGTGATATTGATGTTGTCCACTAGATGAAGCCACATGATAAGGAATCTTCTAGGCCTAATATTTTTCGAGTTCCCTTCGATCAGTGGGACTGACAGCTCGACATCTGTTTTTCCCAGTTAATTCATCTGGCCACAGCACACATTTCCACTGTCTCTTTGACTATCTGAGATGAGCTCTGGCCCAGTGAACCAGCAGCATCACTTGATATATAGTTTTCTGATGAGCCAAACCTGATAACCTTACCTATTACTAATTTACCCTGCTCACAAACTGTTCCAAAACAGCTTATTTGGATATTCTATAACCCTTTTTTTTTGCCTCTGTCCCAACTTATTTTAGTGTGGTGTAGCCATCAAAATCAAAATTTGTTTATATTTACAAAATATATTTAAGTTGGTCAGTGAAACTTTGAAAATCCTTTTTTTGTACTTTTGTCAATTAAATAAAAGTTAAAGAGAATTATCAAATTTACAGATTCCTGATTTGTATTGCATTTTACAATTTGTTATTAAATGGTTAAACATTTATATGAAACATTACGTATTGTTCTTGTGATTTTTATTCATGCTGGAAAATGTATTAATTATTTTAAAAACATTGTGTCTATTTTGTATTTTTTAGTCATCAAAATAATTGGATAATAATATGAAAGTGTAGTTTGATTTTTATTCTTAAGATTTTTTCTATTGATCTAGTATTCTGACAATCCGAAACTTAAGATTTCATTCTTAGCTTTATTCCATGTGCAAGGAGGGTACGACCAGTGCCTTCAGGTGATGAGATTTTAAAAACAAAAACAATAACTTATACATTCCTTTAAATAAAATAAAACACAAGGCTATATATTTAAGATATTGTTTTTATTACTTATGTTACTTGATTTTAAATAAACATGTTCATCTGTGATTTTTATTGAATGAAACTGGGGAAATTACAGCTGTGCTGACAATGTATTACAAATTCAACAAATCTAACAGAGACATATCCTGTGCTTCCAGGTCAGAGAGCAACTGTCCATCAAAAGCTCATTAGCCAATCAGAGTAGATCGCTGTTAAGCCCGCCCCCACGAGAGGTTTGTGCCAAACAGCAAACGAAAATTTGCGAAGCGTAAGCAAAAGCTGTGGCAACGCATTCAGAATCCATGATTCACGAAAACAATTCTTTGAAAATCATTAACAAAGAATGAATCGTATTTGAAGAGCATGTTAAATTCGTGTGACTGAGTTCATTTTTTCATTTTCATTGTGTTTTTTTTCTTTTGCAGTGGCATATTTTTGATCGTTTCTTGGAAAGTTACGTTCAGTTTATAAAGTTACGTTCAGTTTTATAGGCACAAAAATAATCCCATAGGGGTCCACCTCCACCTTCCCTCACCCCTGCGGAGGAGCTGGCACTGTCCCTTAATAAAGGGCGACCTGTGGTCGATGGGATTCCAGGAGGCAGTTCGTCAGACTCAGCTACCAACACAAGTGGCTTAGTGAAATGTAGGTGTATTATTAATACTTATGATTTATTGATGTTTTCACTGTTTTTGTCAGTGTTTTAAATAATGAAATCATCAACACTGTCATCATTTTAAAAAGGCATTTTGAATGCATTTTGCAGTCATTGATTCACTTGTGCGGTATGCTTGCTGCTTTGACTGCATATGCTGTATACTGTAATCTTATTACTACTAGTACTCTTAGATGTTCATAATGTCCTTCTTTATTAGTCACAATTGTAAGTGATTATTGTTTTTAGGTTTCTGTTTGCTACACCAAGCATGCTTACCTATTTTCTCTGTAGGATGACGATGAAGAGACCACTTCTGCTGTGACAGAAACAGAAAATGTGGGGAGGCCCATAGAGGTATGATGCATAGAATGCATAACCCCTTTTTTACATAAGAGAATAAATAAATTGTCATTTTGCAGAATATGGCTGGAGATTTTAATACAGATGAGGGTCTATCTACCTACACACAGAATCTTAGCAGTGTAAGAAATGTTCTGCAGTTATCCTTCCTCATTTAAATATTTGGTCTGTGTTTGTACTACAGACGTTATCAGTCATGTTTAATGATTCTGTCTTTCTAGTTGCCTGCCAAAGAGCTGTATAAGGTCCACCTTCAAAAGCAAATCAGAAAAAGTGACATGGAGATGGACCTTATACAGCTTCAAATGGAGCAGAAAAGGCTTAACCAAAGAAAGGCCAGACTTGAAATTGAATTGCTGGAGCACCAGCTTAAGGTGAGAAACAGTATGTGAACATTAATCTGTCATTTGTTGTTTAATCTAATCTAAAGCAAAAAATACAAATGTCTTTTGTTACAGGAAATAAAGAAACAATGAACCACACTTGACTGTTAACTGGTTTTAATTAAAGTTGTTTTGGCAAATCATGTCTCGTACCACCCTGCCTTCTCTTTGGTCTACTGGGTTTACTGGGGGTTCCTCTTGGTCATCTTCATCAAGAGAAGGGGGGGCCCACTCACGTCTCAGTGTGGCAATGTTGTGAAGAACAACACAAGCAGCTGTAATGTCACATGCCCTTTCTGGGCAGACCCTGCGCAGGCACTGAAACCTTGCCTTCAGGATGCCTATGGTCATTTCCACCTTGACCCGTGTTCTACTGTGGGCCAGGTTGAATTGTGCCTGTGGTCCAGGCTCAGGTTCAGGGTAGGGTGTCATCATATAGGGCAGACAAGGGTACCCTCTGTCTCCCAGCAAGTAACCATTGAAGTGTCCTATAAAGGTAATTAAAGTGTATAATTGCCTAAAAAACCCATAAAGAATAACATTGTGTAAGGCAAAACATACCCTGTTGAAATTTGTGGCACAATGATGACTCCCTAGACATTCTGGAATCATGTACAGACCCTGACCATTTGACTTCAACATTAGTGAAGCATCACATATTACCTATGTAGCAGGGACCAGTAATGAGGGTGATTTAATGGTTTAAACACCCAAACATTTAGCACCCAAAAAATGTATTGTTACCTGCACATTGATGCTATGGATTGACTTCCTATTAACATAGTCTCCTTCGTTGACTGAAGGAGCTTTAATGGGAATATGGGTCCCATCAATGCACCCAAGCACATTTGGGAACCCTGAAATTGAAAGTTATATAACATTTACAATTATTGTGACTGTATACAGTATGGATAGATTAAGTAGTGCTATGTAACTAAAATGGTCTGTCATAAAATATCATTGAACGGACAAACCTGCCACTCTGTAGAATTCCTCTTTAATGACCCTCACTGGTTTATGGCCAGGGAACTGCACAAAAGTGTGTAGGAGCCGTTTGAGTGCAATGCATACTGTACGAACAGCCCTACACACAGTTGCCTTTCCCACATGCTCTGCATCGCCTATTGTATACAAAAAACTCCCCGTCGCAAAAAAGCGAAGGGCAATGCACAAAATGTGCTCCGTGTTAAGCGCTGATCCCAGATGTGTCACGTTTGCTATATATGGTTTCAAAAGATTCGTTAAATAAATTAACGATTCTTTTGAAAAACGGTAACGCTCCCGCAAATATTCATTTGGATACGAAAACACATCGATACGTGGTCGTATCACCCTCTCACGGCGGAAAAGATTTCGTAATATCTGTGCTTCCACATCCACTGGATCGTCTTCAAAAGGGCACGCCATGCTCCGTCACCTCTCTGAAACAAACTAACCCTACAACATAACCTGCTCCAGAGCAGGTTAAGTTCAGAGAGTGAGTTGCTATGGTTACTTACATCGTCCGAACATACCCTCCATTTTTGGAACCGAAAGTTGAGGTTATCCGCTTTCTTACTCCTAAACTTACCCAGGTAAGTCACATAACCTGCTTTCTGGAATACACCCCAGAAATTCTGTTGACAAACGCAAATCTTGAATACGCTATTGATTATCCTATAAAAGTTGTTTATGTTATGTTTATGTTGTTATGTTTATGTTGAATGTTTAGTCAAAAGACGAATTTCACAAGTGAAATCATCTGCTGACAAGCTTCATTTCTGAAAGCACAGTTGTGAAGAAGAGTCTGAACGTAGTCTCCGGACCGTACAGAGTCTACACAGCGAGCTGAACTGCACACAGAGAAACACCCTGTGCCAATTTAATAAATCTTCACCCGATATTATGTCTTTAAGACTATCGTCCATCTCTGAGGAGGGTGCAGAGAGCCATTTGAGCCTCCAAAGTGTCACGGAGGCTTCTGTGGAGAAGAGCTCGAAAGGTGAGATTGAAATTATGTTTGAAACTTCAACTGTGATTGACACAGACCTCACAAATTCAGGAAAACAAGATAAAATAGATGGGTTAGAGTGGGGCTAGGAGTTATATATCTGTTGTGTTCCTGTCATATTTGCTTTAGCATTAGAGAACGTAGCATTCGATGTCTGCTGGTAGTGGTCAACTCATGCTTTGGTCAATTTTAAAATGTAGTAAATATTATACATTGACTAATGTAGGCCTATCTGTTTGGAAAATGTCAATATTATGCTAATTACCTTGTATTTGAATAGTACTATATATACAGTTAGGTGCCAAAACAAATAAGATGTTCAAGTTTTACTTCATGATAATAACCTTGGGTCATATTTGTCGCTCATAGTATTTTCTAATTGTTTTTCCTACTTTAAGAACAACAAACAAGCTGGAGGAAGAAGAAAACCATGCCCTCCTTCTTCAGGAAAATATGTACGGCTGCGAAGCTCCCCTTCTGCTGCTCCCAGGACACAGTGGAGTCTCAACCAGAGCTGGACATCTCTGCACCAGATGTCAATTTGTCCATCTCTAAAGAGAGTGTGGAGAGCCTGCAACTGTTGAGCCTCAGCAGCCAGGATATGCTGTGCTTTAGCGTAGGCACGAGCATCATTGAGAGAGGAACTGTGGACATCCTGGACGTGTGGAACGATGACCATCTCTCCAGCTCAGATAGCTACCAAGAGGAGAGTAGCTTTGTACTTCCAGGTGAAGTTCCTGTTGAGTCAGTGGATGCTTCAGCTTGCCTGAGACTAAAGGCACTGTCCAACGTAGATGACTCTACACCCAACGTCGTCTCTAAGGACAGTATGGAGAGGCTGCGATTGGAGGTTTCAGGTGAGAGAAAAAAATGCATTACAAACAGTGACATTCATGTAGGTATAATGGTAAACTGTCAACTAATTATTTAATCCAATGTCAGAGAATATCTCTAATAGTTGTGTTTTCAAATTGGTTGATTTTAGTTCCACAAAAGGCCACAGAAGAGCCTAAGAAAGGGAAAGGAGTCCGCTCTTTCTTCAGGAGAGTGTGGAAGGCTGGCAAGCGTCCTTTCCGCTCCAAGAATAAAGTGGAGCCTATTGTGCCTCCTCAGCCAGAGCTGGATGATCCTGAGCCGTCACCTGCCCCAGAGTCCTTAGACTTCGTCCCAACTAATGGTAAGTCTGTGATCATTATAACAAGATAAATTTGATTTAAGCAAAAATTAACATGTCTTATTTTGTCTATATTAATATGGTTTATTGTCTCAAGGCACCAGTTATATAAATTAAAACTGTGTTAGGAATTAACTAAAATGTAGTTTGTCAAATGTAAAGTGTTTATGCAAATGACTTTGTAAATTATTACAAATCTTGAAGACGAAAACAGAAGAATTTGTTATACTGCTTTAAGCATTTTATGCCACTTCAAAGGGTCTAGCATGCTTATATGTTCTCATGTTTTTGTGTGTTTCTTTCAGAATCCATTCGCTCTCGCTATCGAGTGAAAAAGATTATTGGACGAGGAGGCTATGGCAAGGTCTATGAGGGCATCCGGATTTCTGATGGCAAGAAGGTAGACAAACATTTTGCTCTTACTGTACATTAAAATCTGTATCCACTGTGTTTTTAAAGCACCTACATATAGTTTAATACTTAAATACTCAATTCTTCGTGGTCAAGGTAAGGTCAGGTGTTCAATATGCTCATCTGTGTTTTTGCAGGTTGCCATCAAACGTATTCGGAAGACTCTACAGGATCAGTATCTTCAAATTGTAAGTTGGCAAAACATAATATGTGTTTAGTTGTTTAAGAGCTGATTATTGGAGATTAAGCAGGAAAAACTTATGACTCTTAACATTTAAAATGATACATGTTTTACCAAACTAACCTTTTGTGGCATCTTTTCTCTAGCCTGGGTATCCGAAACCTCTCATTACAGAAGTTGCACTGCTTCTAATGATGAAGGAAGAGCCCGTAAGCCCTCACTCCATCCAGCTCTACGAGTGGTTTGAGCATCCCCGAAAATTCACACTCATCATGGAGTTTCCAGATCCCTGCGAGAGCTTGCTGGACTTCATCAACAACAATCCTCCAATGAGTGAGACAACAGCGCGGGTCATCATGCGTCAGGCTGTGCAAGCGGTCCAGCACTGCGTTGAACATGGTGTTTTTCATAACGATATTCATCCAGAGAATATCCTGTTGAGAAAACACACCTTGGAGCTCAAGTTGATCGACTTTGGCTGCGGTCATCTACTTGACAGGACAGGCTACAACTGCACGAAATACAGAGGTGAGTTGGCATTTAGTGTAACAGAGAGTGGAAACCAGCATGTAGTGATTTATTGATCATGAGATGTTTTAAAGTATTGCTAAATGCTGAAAATGTCTTGCTCACAGGAATAAACGGTTACATTCCACCTGAGCTCTTCATCTATGGCAAATTCTACTGCGTCCAAACAAACGTCTGGGCTCTTGGAGTCTTGCTGTATGAGATGATGAACAGGTGTCCTCCATTTCGTGACAGAAAGGAAGTCATGGAAGCCGACGTCAGATTTGTCAACCCAGATTTATCTGAAGGTGAGAGAATAGCATTGATGCACACATACAGCCTTTGCACAGAATGAACAAACACTGGTGGAGAGCATAGTACAACACAAAGCTGTTTTCATACATGCCAACATTAGTGTCACATGATCATGACTAAGCGGCTCTCTCCTGAAAACAGAATGCCGTGATCTGATTCTTCAGTGTCTAACCCGTGATCTAACTGAACGGCCGGTCATCGAAGACATCTTGCAGCATGACTGGTTTGAAACAGTGGATCTAAAATGAAGAGAGTCAGAGGTGAAACATTTGTCATCTTCAATATATAATATACATTTCAAATATGATTAGTGAAGTGAGTTAATTTGAGCAATCTTGTTGTACTATAATAAATGATGACAGGAAAAAGACTTGAGTAAAAGACAGTCAGTGTGAAGAATGCTCTGCCTTTTTCTTTGCCAGGGTTGGACATACAGCATCCAGTGAAAACCAGATTGGATTGACACATCGTCGCCTTGGAATTATAAGGTTCTATCTGACATTTTTGTCAAAATTGAGTTATTCACATTCTTATTCTGTGACAACTTATTTACATTATGTGATGGTTTTTTAAAAGTTGTGTACATTTTTAGGACTTTTTATTTAGAAAAGAAAAAGGTTCTATCTGCAGAGTCGAACTATAACTTGGTTCTATAAGGTTCTATCTGTGAGCCAATCAGCA
This sequence comes from Garra rufa, assembly GCF_049309525.1. NCBI lineage: Eukaryota > Metazoa > Chordata > Actinopteri > Cypriniformes > Cyprinidae > Garra > Garra rufa. The sequence continues at coordinate 49,190,222 of NC_133364.1, forward strand.
CTTCGAATGCAAACAAGAGGACCAATCAGAATCAACTTTCTTTGTCATGTCACCCGGCCTGTTCCATAACAGCAGGAAATATTGCACGTAAAACAACAATAATTACACGTCTGTAGAATTAATAAGTGCAATTCACATTTATTACTCAAAGCGGCACTGTTTAAAACATAATGATGGCCTGATTTTTTTTACTCATAATTACTGCTACCGGCATTATATTAACGGCATAAAACAAATAATATTATCTGCAACTGGCTTGAATGGCTTACTGCAGAGCAAATGCATAATGTAAAGTACATAATGAAATATAAGTGTCACTGTCGTTTGATGGTGCATGTGGTCAATAGCGATCAAACTGTTGTTATTAAAGATGTTGAAAACGATAGTCATATTCCAATATGGTTGAATATGGCTTTTTTGTGAAATAATGTCCGGGTCAGATGGATTAGAGTAGCTGCTTTTTTTTAACTGTTTCTGCAATAATGTGTTTAATTACCCACTATTATCATAAAATTAACATCTGCTCTGGACAAAATATTCAACACTGCTTTTTATGCCTAACTTAAGAAAAAAAATATTTGTCCTAAAAAATTAAATAAATGTGATAAAGAAAGCATTAAATTGACCTTTCTCATACATGTTGACACATTGTTACAACAGTAATTTATGTTTTAAAACAAATTGTAAGTAAACTACTTTCATTTCTTGAAAATTGTTGCTTTAATTAATGTTTTGTGAGATAGAACCTTATAATTCCAAGCAGAAAACGACTTTTTAGAATTAGAAGGTTCTATCTGCATTTGACCTGTTCCCAAAATCCCCATTTAAAAATTTTAGAGGATTTTGATATTGTACATTTAGAATACATTTAGGGTCTCTGTCATTCTCATGTAGGAAAGAGACTTGTTCCCCATTTCATTTTTGCTATATAGACTGCAAAAACTTTGAAGCTCAATATCTCAAAACCACTCGGAACGCAGATAGAACCTTATAATTCTAAGGTGACGACATGCTGACGGGAAACTCAGGCCTCTCAAGTAAGCCAGAACTACAGCAGAACTAGAGCCTGTCAGAGCCTATGGTCTAGTGGTTAGCGCACTGACAAATAGAGCTGCTGCGCTCGTGGCCGACCTGGGTTCGAATCTCCACCAAGGGACCTTTGCCGATCCCACACCCCCCTCTTGACCCAACAGTCTCCACTGTCCTGTCATCTAAAAAGCAAAAAAAAGTTTTGTTTTAAAAGATTAAATTAGTTTTAAAAGCATATAGTTTTAGACGCTTAGTTGTAAATGCTTAGTTTTAGCTTAGTTTGATAAGCATGGTTTTAGCTTAGGTTTAAAAGCATAGTTTTAGACGCTTGGTTTTAAACGCTTTGTGATAAATGCTTAGTTTTAAAAGCATGATTGTAGCTTATGTTCAAGATGTTTTATTGGGAAGTAACAAAAAATCTAAAAAATATAAATTAAAAATATATATAAAAAGTATATCTGATAGAAATATTTAAAAAATAAAAATAAACTAAGTATATAATAAATATTTGAATTCAATTAAAAAATGTATTTGTTTTAAAAGTATGGTTATAGCTTAGTTTTTAAATACATTTTCTATTAGGAAGCAATAAAAAATATGAAGAAAAAATAAAAAAAGATATACAATAAAAATATAAAAAATAATACAAATAAACAGAGTATGTAATATAAATTTTAATTAAAAAAAAATAGTTTTAAAAGTATGGTTGTAGCCTAGTTTTAAAATAAATGTTTTATTGTACTAAATTCCTTATTTGTTTTGTGAAGGTAGACTTTCATTTGGCATATGATTAAGTTGTGCATGTACAGAGCACTGACAGTAATTCTGCCGGAGTTGTTCAAGTTACTTTCGGTTTCATTCTCTGCTATCGTCAGTGAGTTGTAAATGTGCGTGCCAGAATGTAAATGAATGAATCTTTCTTTACCCGTCATATTGCGATAATGTTACCGCTGTATGTCTGACCGTTGTCATCAGGTCTTGTTGTAGTTCAGTTCATATTGAATGCGGAGAAGTGATGCGCGTGTAATTCACGTGCGTATGTTTAGCGCCATCTGATCGCATTGTAAGATTGTAATAGGGATTAATTACATAATAATTTATAATTTAGCTCAAAGGGAAATCGAATATGATTCAATAGGGAATTTGAACAGAATCGCTGTTTTACGGCTGGTCAAGAGTCGACCTGCGATTCATTCACAAACCGTAACAGAAACTCTGCGATGGGTATTACTATCCAGGATATAGTGAAAACACTATATATTAGCACAGTAGCAAAATCAGCAGTTTAAGGCAGTAACTTGTAAGCATGAAACACAAGATACTTAATAAAAATATGAATTTATTAGATAAACCTAACACATACAAACTAATCTAACATAAACACGCATTCACACAGGTTGCAGAAAGAGAAAATGAGGAAAGAATGAGTTTAAAGGAATGAAAATATGAAGTCCCAAGTTATAGCAATGTGCATTTGCTTAGACCTGAACAACCATCAATCACTTAATTAACCCTCGTATTGAGTCTCTCAAAGAGGTTATTAAACTTTATATCAAAATGCACCAGTTCAGTAAGATTCAAGAGGTTACTTGCGCATTGCCTTTGGGAATTCCTTTGGTTGCGTCGCTTCAAAAAGGGGGCTTTCCCGAGGTTGCTGATTGGTTGGTGGTCGGTCAATGTGATGTCTTCTTGGGCGTTGGCTGGATATGAGAGTTGTGAGTGCGCTGATAAAGTTTGGGTCAACGAAGACGTTTAAGTCGGTCGCGGCTTGCACAAACTTAACTAGACACGAAACTCTCAACGGAAAGAAATAAAAAAGGGATTTAAGAAAAAAAACAGAAGTGGAATGATCTCCTCATGTTTCCTTTAGATGAGGAGGCTGGCATTCAGGCCAGGCGGCGTCGAGACGCCGCGGCGCGAAGCACGTGAAGAGCGTTGTCAGGAGTAAGAAAAGTTGCAAGAGAAGAGAGAGATTTGAGGGTGTCCTTGAGTTTTAAACTCAGCCTTTGGACACCTCCCAAAATGATGTCTTGACCAATTAGAACATTGGCTGAACTCCGGTGGGCTGCTGGTTTCACCTTCCAAATCACAAATCACAATGTTATCTTATTAGTCCCGTGATCCCAAATTCCCGCTCTTTGCAGAGATAAATTTGGACCTGATTTCTATAACAAGACTATAATACATTTCGCAAAGAATTGAATTACAGGAACATTTTGAGAATGCGATTTCCAACTCGGACATATCAAACATCAATATAAACCATTAAACTATTCAAGAGTTATCAAAAGGGACATACACAATGAGTGATTAAAACATAATAGACAAATGTATGGGTTACATATATGAATAGGAAATTATGCAGAGAAATTATGAGTTGCTCATGAGTCCTTTAAGCATAATTTTGGGTGCATATGTACATCAATAGACAGTTTTCTGTGCCCTTCTGTGAGGGTCTGTTCTCTAAGCTGGGAGGTCAAAAGTTTAGGGAAGGAATTTCTGTTGTGTCCTGTGTGTGGGGGAAAACCAACCAATCGCTAATGACTTTAATCATGTGATGTTCAAAATGTGCATCTCTTTGACCATTAATCTTGGTTACTTGCTCCAAATTTGACAATCTCCTTATTCGAAGGATTTGATTATGAAGAAGTGTCTTTGTGTTAATTTTGCAAGTTCTTGGTTAGTTAGGTCTGCTTCAGGCTGGCGTTCTGGCACCAGCTATGAAACGTCAGATTTATGATGGGGGGGCCTCTTGTGGAATGTGAGTCTGTAGTGTTTTTACTTCTAATCGACTCTCCCAAATTGTTTGATTCGCGCTGAAATACTACATATCCCCCTTTCGATCGGTGATGTGTTGTTGGCAGAAGACATCGACGAGCGCTGGAGAAACACAGGCAGAAGAAGCAGACACAAACACAGCAAACAACAAGACAACACTTCCAGGACAGTTACTGTACCGGCGCATGGCATTACGCTATTCAGGTACATGTAGTACCTGGAAAATGGTCGAATTCACCTAGATATTGTTGTTCAAATTTGTTTTTGTATGATGATCCTTTGATCAAATTTTGTGATTAAGTTTGTTTGTTTATTTTAGGTATTAAATTTAGAGACGTTCTGGTGACATCTGTGGTAAAATGATTTGACCTATCTTGCATGGAGCTCTCTGGCTCCCATTCAGTTCAGAATGGTTTGCGGATATTAGGTGTGGCAAGTCAATCCTAATATCAGACCTTTGACCCTTGTAGGGTGGCTAGGAGTTTCTCCTGCTAAAGCAAGAGGGGAAGGAAAGCGATAGGCAAGAGGAAAAAACAAAACAAAGAAAATTAGCTGCGGGTTTTCCTAGTCAGGGTTGCGAGTACTATTGAGCTAGGATGGCAGGTGCAGCTGATGTGTCATGTACCTTAACATAGTGTCAGGTGTTCTACCTGGGGTGAGGCTAGTTGCATGTTGTAAAACTATGTTAAACTGAGATTTGAATATTCTACTCGTGGGAAGAATATGTTTGTCAAAGGTGTTATCAGTAGGTGTGGTTACCTCTGGGTGTGAAAGTTAATTGTGTAGTGTATGTATGGTCAGATCTGTTTCAGTCTGTTTTGGCTCCCCCTTTTCTTGTAGGTCGGTGAAGATGCTCTCTGCATCCTTGGCTTGGATGAGGGTGTGTTCAGATGGGGGTCAGTCCAGCAAGGCAGGAAGTTCTTTAGCAGACAGTCGGAGGTAGTTTGGCATGGCTGTGTGAAGCTGGGGTGCAAAACTTTGTCTCCTATGTTGCATTTCACTTGTGAGGCCTTCTGGTTGTGGCAGACTTTCTGACCTTCTGTGCTTTAGTGGTTGCTGTTGCACAGACATGAATGTGGTTCATGGAGTTGAAGTTCATTTGACAGTTTCTTTGTAAGTGATGGGTGACTGAAGTGATGTTCTTTGGTACCTCAGAGTTTTCATCAGCGGTTGGCCGTGAGAGACTTGTTTGTTCTGGGTGGTTGTTGAACAGGTGCTTGTCATCTCTGATGCGGTGGTGTACCAGGTGATTGTCGGCCTTCCGTTCTGTCGCTGGTCACAGCGAGCATGACTTCTGTTTCTAGTCATTTGTGTCTAGCTGGTTTTCAAGGAACTCTTTCAGTTGTTTCATGACTTGTTCCATGTCTTCTGAGGGTGAACAGTCTTGTTCTTGTGTAGACTTAGCACTGTGGGTGTCTAAGTGGTGCTGATGTGGGTTCTGTCTTTGCTTACCCACTCTATTTGTTGTTGGACAAGCCGGTCGTTTGGCTTTGCACGTCCAGTTAGGTTTCCAGCTGATCCATTCTTTTGGGTTTCTTGAGAAGTGTGGCTGGTCCCATGGCTTTCCCCAGCGGTTGGGCTGATAGCTGTTGTGGACATGGGGCTCACGTTCTCTTTGCTCTTGATGGAAGACTCGGGTGTTGTGATGCCACTGGGTGTCGTCCAGTGCAAGGCTTGAGTCTTCGGTTACAGAGTTCAAGAGTGTGGAGGTTTTGTTACCTTTCTTTGAGGTCAACTTTTGCTTGGTGTAGGCCTTCTGTGTTAGATCGCGCAACTGTTGGATGGTCATGGAGCGCGGACAGGCCATGACGCAGAGGTGACGACTGACTCCAGGGTGCAGATTTTTCAGAAAAAGGCTTTTGAAGCTCACCTCTTCTTCAAGGTCAGGTTTGTTGTGTGCACCGAAGTAGGCTTTTCGGAGCCGGTTATAGTAGGCTTGTGGCGTCTCTTGTCGACCTTGTTTGGTCTCCAAGGCTGTTAACAGTCCATATTCAGACTCAGGGTCAGTAAACTCTTTGATCAGGACCTCACAAAGTAGCTGGTAGTTTGACTTTGTGTGACTGAGTTGTCGATCTATGAAGTTTCGTATCTCGACACTTGACGTTGCTCTTAGGAGGTACAACCTGTCTCTGTCAGTCACATGAGGTCTCATTTCTAAATGAAAATTAATATCTTGCAGGTGGGCCTGGATGTCGTGGCCCTCTTTGGAGTTCGGGTCAAACTGGCCGATGCTTTTAGACAGCTTGTTGAGGTCTTTGATGGTCAACCCATATGCAGTTCCAGGGACTGCTTGGATGGGGGTTCTGCTTTCAGTGGCAGGAAAGAGCTGTGTGGCGAAGGCCAGTGAGGTTTCGGGTGGTGGCCCTTCGCTTCTTTCATTGAATGCCAGTTCTTGGATGTGAGACTTAGCTTTGCTCAGCAGTGGTGAAGCTGAGATATGTTTCTCTCTTCTTGGCTCTTGTTTCAGCTCACAAGCATCTTTGAGTTATTTTCTGACCATGTAGAGCTCATCATTGACATCATGTAGACGTTGGGTCAGATTGTCTATTTCAGTGCTATACCTTTCAAGGTGGTTTTCTAAGGCACTGATTTCAGCATTCTTGTTGCTGATGTCGTTCTTGGCTTTCTCTAGTAGCTGTTCGGCATACTGGAGTCTGTTTACCAGGTCTCCCTGGGCAGCCTTTGCTTGTTGCTGGTCTAGTTGAGCTGTTGCCAGGGCTGCTTGGAGCTTTTTAACTTGTTCCGTTGTTTCCTGCTCCCTCTCGTTGGGTGCTTTGAGTTGATCTTGAACTTTCACTTCCAGCTTGTCTATGCGGCGTTGAGCATGTGACAGCTCCTCTTGAAGATGGGTGATGTGCTTGTCGCTCAGTTTCAGCTGGGTTGTGAAGGCATCGCTTAGGGAGCTGGTGATTTTGACTAGCTCCTCGTGGTTGTTGTTCTGGCTTGAATCTTGTGTCAGGAACCTTCTCATTAAGAATAATAACAGTTCAAAGGTCTTGGGTGTGAGGCTGTCCATCATGCCTCTCAGCCAAGTGTTCACATCTTCCCCGTGGGCAAGGGGGTCTGCAGTCTGCGGCATGTTTGCACGCCGAGGAGAAGGGAGACTGACACAGATCTGTGCGAGGTAGAAGCCTATGTGTGGTGGGACAACTAAGTGTTGTGTCAGTGATTGTGAACCCCTAATGAAGTGTGGCGATGATAGTGTTGGTCTCAGGGTGTCTAGGTAGACTAGGGATGTGAAGACTTCGTCACTCTAATGAGGAAGAGGAAAGAAAACAAGAGAAAAAGGTGAAAACACTTCAGTGAAATAAAACAATTCCCTTTTCCAATGGGAGGAATGTTGCTTAGATTTTGTAAAAAGGTAAACAATATTATTATATCTCTGTTCGAGACGTGAGAATATAATAATAATGCTGGTATCTCTTTTCTTAGTCTGACAGGATTGACACCGAACACCTTACAGTTGGACCGCTTACCAAGGAGGCTTCGAAAGCGACTGGTGTTCACCACTTAACTCTAAAAATTGATCTCAGTATGGGATGAGATGCAAAAATTTGGAATGCGTTTTCAAATTCAGGGAGGTTAGGAAGAATGAAGGAGGGTTTGATTACAATCAAATTCATAAGGATGATTACTGTTCTTTGACAAGATTTTGCATTTAATTCACTTAGAATCGATTGATGGTTCTTACAGGTCCCTGCAAATGTGAGGAGTAAAGAAGCAAGAAAGCAGGAGAGACTTGGGTAGAAGGGAAGGGAAGGAGACTCAGCAAATTGAGTGGATCGGGTCCACTCACAGGCTGCGTGGCTGTTATACCCGACTACGAGTAGCGTATTGTTTATAGTTGCTGCACAACTAATGAAACACCAATAAAATTTTGAGTGAAAGAGAGTTGTCTTTCTAATTTATTTGAACTCGTAGCGAGGGATAACAATGTCTCCTATCAAAGCTCAGGTGTGTCGTTCCCAAGCTAGGATACAAGGAGGTAAAGGAGAAAGGTAGGGTAAAGTGAAATTAAAAGTAATAAACGGCAAAGTAATCAAAATGAAATTAAATGCAGGAGGAAATAAAACAAAATAAATAAATAAAATAAAAAATAAAAATGGAGGTTAATTGTATAACCAAGAGAGGAAGAAATAGGGGTAAAAACGCAATTAAAGAAATGAGTAAGTGTGATTCTGAATAGAATCTGTTGATAGGGGTAAATCAATTAATTAGGTAAAATAAGTTACCCTTAACTTTCAAAGTTCAAGGCTTATTAGTACCTAAAATGATTGACCTAAAAGAGAGAATACTAGAAATAATGATCATATGAAATGACCAGATGAGGAAATTCAAATGAGTCCAAATAAATTTAATGTTTGAATTAAATTTGAATTTGTCACAATTAATAATTGTGAAGTAATGTTCCCCTTTCTAGTAAAATGCATATAAAGTGGTAAAGTTAGAAAATTGAGAAATAGGACAGAAAAATAGACCAACAGGTGTATATTAGTTCAGAGGTTTAAAGGGTTAAATCACTTTAGCTTTGCCCACACACACTGTATTCAACCACTGGATGTTAATGCTAACTGCTAACCTTTGAGGCTAATCTTTAGCATGGACTTCAATGTAAAAGCAACAGTTTCGTTAGCTTAGCAATAGCAACACCGTAGAGTTTATTTATAGTATGACGTCAATGTGCTGCGCGTGCAGTTCAGAGTTGCTCCGGAAGTAGGTTAAGACTTCCGAGTCACCATCGTAGCTACGGCAACCAAAACAAACTATAGTAAGCATTACATTGCAAGTTCAGTTAACCCTTATGCGGTCTTCGGGGTATTTTTTACCCCAAAAGGCGTTTGGAAAAATTTAAAAAATGTTCTCTTTGCCCAAGAGACATGAGACTCTGTAAAACTGTAAACACTTTGTAGATCTACAAAAGAAAAAAAATTTGGATTGATAGCATGATTTTATCTTGGTGTAAAAAAAAAAACTCACACTCGTGGTCAAAATGCAATTTTTGTTATAAAATAATAGTTAAAAAAACAAAACAAATGTTATTTTCCTGTTTATTAATGTTTTTACTCCTCATGTGTGCAGTTTTTGGAGGATTTAGGATATTTTTAAAATATATATAAATTAATAAACAAATATTTTGTATAGGTTTTTACACAAAAACAGCTTTTTTTGTAAAATTCCCTTTTATAAAAACCTCACATGACTAACTTTCATTCATGTAGATAAAATGGATAATTCCACATGGTTTAGTGTAAGATTTTTGCCCATCTTTTGGAAAATCCAGTTTTAAACGTAAAAAAAAATACTTTTACCAGTAGGTGGCTGCAGAGCTCCACTATATGCTTTTTCCTATTTGACCACCTGAAAGATGTCTTTTCACAAGTTTTTTCAGTTGAGTTCATATCTACATATCATGAAACACACAGGACTACATTTGGAGACCATAAAAACTGCTCTCTTATAATTTGTCAAATAAAAAGTAAAAAAGATGTTGTAGTTGCATTCTTATGTTCATGTTTTGTACTGCAACTCAATATGGAATAGAACTGGTTTTGTTTTAGTACAAAAAATGCTTAACTTTGTCAAAAAATTATTTTTTATCGTAATAATTGTGATTTCATAATATGTAGATATGAATTCAACTGAAAAAACATGTGAAAAGATATCTTATTGTTGGTCAAATAGCAATTAGTTAATAGTAGTGCTCTGCAGCCATCTAGTGGTAAAAGTTATATTTTTTTACTTTTAAAACGTCATTTTACAAAAAATGGGCAAAAATCTTACACTAAACCATATCAAATTATCCATGCTATCACCATGAATGAAAGTTTAAAATGTAGGTATTTTATAAAGTCAATTTTACATAAAAAGCTGTTTTTGCCTATAAACCTATTAAAAATATATATTTATTTAATAATTTATATATATTTAAAAAAATAGCAAAAAAACTGCGAAAACTGCACAAATGTGGAGTAAAAACATTAATAAACAGGAAAAACTTTTTTTGTTTTTTTTTGTTACCTTTTATTTTGTTACAAAAGTTTTGTTGCCTGGGGTCTCTAGAGACCCCAAAGACCATGAGTGTGATTCCAAAACGAAGACCGCATAAGGGTTAAGCATGTTACATGAAATGGCAGCGCATTTCAACACTGTACACATAACAAGACCACTTCTAGTTGGTTTTGCGATGTGGCGCTTTAAACTCTTAGTTCGTTCAGAGTTGGATTTAAACTTTATTTAAGTGGCAGCTTGGCGCTGCAAATGAGGAAACAAAATAATAAATGATCTCGGCGGATCATAAATCTCCGTGCCAGTTTCTCTGAGCACGTAGACACAACAGGTTTTTATTCGCTGTTGTTTAGAGTTGTTTACTTGATCAAGATTTAAAACACTCCCGTTTAAATCGCACTGTTTCACTTAGTGAACAGACACAAACAGGCAAGCATTATTTCTAATGTTTAACCAGGGGAGTCAAATTACATAGTTGCTTTGACAATGGAACACGCATTGACAATTAAACCATGAATAATAAGGCCTTTAAAAATAGATTGAGGGACACGCTCAAACTATTCTTTATCCGTCGATTTATTTTCACTTTTATTTACTGTAGTTTAGCTCCGTTCAGCTAACGGTGACTGAGATTCCCTGCCGGGAATATAGCAATTGAATGGCACTGGAACACACAATGACATTAATTCAACTATAGATAAGGCATTACAGAAAATGAGGGACACGCTCAATTTCGACCTCTCAGACCTTAACTTTAAACTCACTTACTACAGTTTAAAAAGTAGAGAGACGTTCTCGAGTTACCGTCCTCTGCATTCACTCTAGGTTTCATTCATTCAAGCGGGCGGCCGCGCTGCTTACGTCGCACACACACACGCACATACAGTCTAGACTCAGACGCTCTCATCCACAGAAATAGAAAATATTAAATAACTTGGTTGTGCTTACAATTTAGTTTAAACTGCCCGCATTCTCTCCACCAATTAATGTAAGATTGTAATAGGGATTAATTACATAATAATTTATAATTTAGCTCAAAGGGAAATCGAATATGATTCAATAGGGAATTTGAACAGAATCGCTGTTTTACGGCTGGTCAAGAGTCGACCTGCGATTCATTCACAAACCGTAACAGAAACTCTGCGATGGGTATTACTATCCAGGATATAGTGAAAACACTATATATTAGCACAGTAGCAAAATCAGCAGTTTAAGGCAGTAACTTGTAAGCACGAAACACAAGATACTTAATAAAAATATGAATTTATTAGATAAACCTAACACATACAAACTAATCTAACATAAACACGCATTCACACAGGTTGCAGAAAGAGAAAATGAGGAAAGAATGAGTTTAAAGGAATGAAAATATGAAGTCCCAAGTTATAGCAATGTGCATTTGCTTAGACCTGAACAACCATCAATCACTTAATTAACCCTCGTATTGAGTCTCTCAAAGAGGTTATTAAACTTTATATCAAAATGCACCAGTTCAGTAAGATTCTAGAGGTTACTTGCGCATTGCCTTTGGGAATTCCTTTGGTTGCGTCGCTTCAAAAAGGGGGCTTTCCCGAGGTTGCTGATTGGTTGGTGGTCGGTCAATGTGATGTCTTCTTGGGCGTTGGCTGGATATGAGAGTTGTGAGTGCGCTGATAAAGTTTGGGTCAACGAAGACGTTTAAGTCGGTCGCGGCTTGCACAAACTTAACTAGACACGAAACTCTCAACGGAAAGAAATAAAAAAGGGATTTAAGAAAAAAAACAGAAGTGGAATGATCTCCTCATGTTTCCTTTAGATGAGGAGGCTGGCATTCAGGCCAGGCGGCGTCGAGACGCCGCGGCGCGAAGCACGTGAAGAGCGTTGTCAGGAGTAAGAAAAGTTGCAAGAGAAGAGAGAGATTTGAGGGTGTCCTTGAGTTTTAAACTCAGCCTTTGGACACCTCCCAAAATGATGTCTTGACCAATTAGAACATTGGCTGAACTCCGGTGGGCTGCTGGTTTCACCTTCCAAATCACAAATCACAATGTTATCTTATTAGTCCCGTGATCCCAAATTCCCGCTCTTTGCAGAGATAAATTTGGACCTGATTTCTATAACAAGACTATAATACATTTCGCAAAGAATTGAATTACAGGAACATTTTGAGAATGCGATTTCCAACTCGGACATATCAAACATCAATATAAACCATTAAACTATTCAAGAGTTATCAAAAGGGACATACACAATGAGTGATTAAAACATAATAGACAAATGTATGGGTTACATATATGAATAGGAAATTATGCAGAGAAATTATGAGTTGCTCATGAGTCCTTTAAGCATAATTTTGGGTGCATATGTACATCAATAGACAGTTTTCTGTGCCCTTCTGTGAGGGTCTGTTCTCTAAGCTGGGAGGTCAAAAGTTTAGGGAAGGAATTTCTGTTGTGTCCTGTGTGTGGGGGAAAACCAACCAATCGCTAATGACTTTAATCATGTGATGTTCAAAATGTGCATCTCTTTGACCATTAATCTTGGTTACTTGCTCCAAATTTGACAATCTCCTTATTCGAAGGATTTGATTATGAAGAAGTGTCTTTGTGTTAATTTTGCAAGTTCTTGGTTAGTTAGGTCTGCTTCAGGCTGGCGGTCTGGCACCAGCTATGAAACGTCAGATTTATGATGGGGGGGCCTCTTGTGGAATGTGAGTCTGTAGTGTTTTTACTTCTAATCGACTCTCCCAAATTGTTTGATTCGCGCTGAAATACTACAGCATCGTAATTCTAATTAACGCCTATAGATGTTACTGAGATTAATGTTTATGTTTACTATATACAGACTGATTATGATACATCGTAATTAATTCAGCCTGAACCAGGTTTTACTACCTCTGTTATCCTAATGACTGCAATGCAAATATAATATAACACTCCCTTTAGAATCTACCACCGTACTGTATGATGAAAATCTCCCATTTTCACTGCAGGAGGTGCGTTAGGCCGCGATCACACCGAACGCGTTTTAGCAGTTGGAGGCGCCTCTTTTGAATGGTTTTCTGTTGGCAGTGAGCGTTCTGCGCGCCGCTTATGCGCACCGGGCGCCTCGCGTTTTCGCCGCCTGCTGCGCCTCGCGTTTTTGCAGGAGCGCTCTGAGCGCCTGAAGTTGAAAAAAAAATCAACTCTGAGCGGAAAAACGCCCAACGTCATCGCGTTCTTTTCCATTGACCAATCGAATGAATGGAGAGGCGGGCCTTCTGTTGTGGTGATGAAAGTTTACCGTTGCTTAAAAGGTCCGGGGACTGCAAGAAATAGAGAAACCTTGGGTGTCTATCGTGGGTAACCCGGAGCTGTATTATTTAGGGTTTCTGCTAATATGACAGTTTACTTAACAGCAAAAAACTAAGATTTTAGAGCGCTCGCGCTATAATCCTTTAATTTGACTGACAGGACAGCTGTCTTGGTCGTTGCTTAGCAACATAAAAAAACGCAGCACACTAGGGCTGTCCCCGAATAGTCGAAGATTCGATGCATCGATATGCGGAGCCTGATTCGACCACCGATCTCACAGTCGAATCTTCGCGGGTGAAACGAGCATCATACCATTTTGGCAATATGGGGGTGCTCAATGTCTAATTGCACACAGAACTACTGGTTTTGTACGGTTATATTACGTTATATACAGCCTTTGATTATGATAATGCAGTAAAAACAAAAGTGAAAAGAAAGAAGCGTTCAATAAATATTTTTAATGTGTTTGTGAATAAATCTAACCACCCCTGTGACAGATTTAATTTTCACTTGCCCTGATCCATGATGAGATGCGGACCATCTTGACGGCAGGGATTAGGCGGCGATCACACCGAACGCGTTTTTGCAATTGGAGGTGCCTCTTTTGAATGGTTTTCTGTTGGCAGTGAGCGTTCTGCGCTCTGTTTATGCGACCCCCGCGCCTTGCGTTTTTGCAGGAGCGCTCCGAGCGCCTGAAGTTGAAAAAAAAAATCAACTTTGAGCGGAAAAACGCCCAACGTCATTCGCGTTCTTTTCCATTGTCCAATCGAATGAATGGAGAGGCGGGCCTTCTGTTGTGATGGCGAAAGTTTACCGTTGCTTCAAAAGTCCGGAGACTGCAAGAAATGGAGGAGAAACCTTTGGTGTCTATCGTGGGTAACCAGGAGCTGTATTATTTAGGGTTTCTGCTAATATGACAGTTTACTTAACAGCAAAAAACTAGATTTTAGAGCGTTCGCGCTATAATCCTTTGATTTGACTGACAGGACAGCTGTTTCGGTCGTTGCTTAGCAAAAAAGGCAGTGCTGTGCGCCTCGCGTTTTTAGAACTAAAAGACGCGTTCTGTGTTTTTATTTAAACCTAAATAAGTTCGTCTGTCAGTTGGCAGGCAGTTTTGGTCGCTTTATTAAAAGTTGTTGCTGTGTGCAGTGTGTAAAATAAAATAAAAACTGTTTTACCCTCCTGCTGACTATAGTGTCGTGTCCCTCCCAACCCATTCACACACACACATAAGCCTAGATGATTCGACTATCGGTCGACTATAGAAAGATTCGAAAATTCTGATTCGACTATGAAAATTCATAGTCGGGGACAGCCCTACAGCACACTGCTCTTTTATTAAAAGTCACCAAACAAGGCAGTGCTGTGCACCTCGCGTTTTTAGAACTAAAAGACACGTTCGGTGTGATCGGGGCCTTAAGGTGCTGTGGCCTCTCTATGCGTGTGTTTATACCGCGGCAAGTTTCTGAAGCATCCTAGAACAGACTCTCTGTGCTGCATTGCTAAAGTTAAGTTCTTTGTTGACGGATAATAATAATAATCGTCTAACTATCGTCAAAGGCATCATCAACAGGCGATATCTCTGACTATCGTCGATACACGATACTATCGTCTATCGGCACAACCCTTATACTATCAGTACCGCCGCTCCCTATACGCAGAGTACGCAGTCTGCGTAGGGCACCAACTCCCAGGGGGCACCATCCCAGCTGCTAAAAAAAAATCGTTGTTATATATTATAATAATAAATTAATATTAATAATATATATACACAAATAAACAAAAATATAAAAATATAAATGTATATATTGCATTTTACGGTGAACGCAGACTAGGCTAGTAAGCACACGTGGTGACGCGCAGCATCTGCACCACAACGTGCCCTCCCCTCTGTTTACGGCTGCCTATTTGGCCAAAAATGATGATAATAATTGATGAACTATATGCCTGGTCCTGGAAAGAGACATCAACAGTCCGGCGCCGAGAAACGAAAGAAAAAAAAAAGCCCAGGATGAAGCCCGTGCATCACTTTCAGGTGCGTTCATAATCCTGTGAAACTTTATATTATTCTGTCGACGTTAATAATGTGTTTTAATGTCGATAATAATTTCACGACTAACGCATCTTTCTTAATATGAATACAGGCATATCTAAGTAAACAAAATGACTTAAAATGCATTATATTAAAACAATTATGGTAATTATGATTATTGATTAATAATGACCATATAGTGTAATTAAATAACAGTGTTAAAATAATACAAAAATAACAGTTTACGTTACAATTTTAATAGAAATGCCTGAAAAGGTCACCAAAGGCCTGGTAAATGCAGTTGTTACACTTACATGATGATCGAATTCCTTGTTTAATATTTTAGTTTGTATTTTTTGCTGTAGAGCTGCAATTGTAATTTATAAATGATACAATTTATTTATGTATTTACTATTTACTTTTATTTGAATAAAGTTCTATTTTGGCCCCTATATATATATATTATTATTATTATTATTATTATTTTTTTTTTTTTTTTTAATTAGCCTATTTTATTTTTACTTCTGTAATATTTGGGGGAGGGGGCACAAAAGTAAATTTCTGCTTAGGGCACCCATTTGGCCCGCAGCGGCCCTGTATACTATGCCCTATAAGTATGTACTCTTTTTGTGAAGAAAGGTAGTAGGCAAGCTTTGGGACATATACTTCGTCATAACTGCTTCTTTAATGGACGCTCTGTTGCTTAGTTACCTGAATCCTGTCACTGTTTAAACTACCCTGTCAATCATCACAGTTAACATTATCTACATTTCGTTTAATTTAATTTCCTACCGTATTAGAGAGAAATTAAGAGGCACGTTCTTTAACGAGTCTTTCATGCCGAGAACTCTGCTCTTGTGTTTGCTTAATTATGCATTTAAACGTTAATGACCAAACCTATCTTTATAAATGTTGCTGCACATGGAATATAACGTTTAAAAACATTTAAAAAATATTTTTTTTTTTATCAGGGTTACACACTGATTATTTATCACTCAAACCCCTTACTCTACATGTCCGTTGGTCGCGCTGTCCTCCATGTTTGTAGTTTTTTAACACTTTTTATGCGTGTTTGTAGTTCTAATCGAATCCTCGTTCACGGCGCAGTGTGTTGTGGGCAATATTAGCCGTTAGAGTGTGCATTGATCGTTAAGTAGTAGACCATCCGAGAATCTTTGGAATACTTTTTTAAACATACTACGATTTGGGACATACAATCATATATATATATATATATATATGCATACAGTCTGAACGTTAGTTGGTGCTCCAGTATAATTGGTCCGCCGAGTCTTATCCAGTGAGAAACGTTCCTCGGTGCAAAACTAAAAAAATATTTTACCGCGTTATTTTTGTGTAATTAATTAATCTAAATTAACACGTTAAAGTCCCGGCCCTAGTTTTATTAGAAAGCATGAAAAAATAAAAATATATAAAAATTTATGTTTAATGAAAATATAAAAAATATAAACTGAGTAAATAATAAAAAATATAATTGAATAAGAAAATATATGTTTTAAAAGCATAGCTTAGTCTTAAAATAGATGTTTTAGTAAGAAGCAATAACAAATTATATATCTAAAACAAAATTGAAAAAATATATGTAAAAATGATATCTTAAAAAATAAAAATAAAGAATTAGAATTTAATAATGCAAAATATTAGTTTTAAATGCATGGTTGTAGCTTAGTTTTAAAATAAATGTTTTATTAAACTAAGTATATATTACAATTGATAATTTAATAAAAAATATTAGTTTTAAAAGCATAGCTTAGTCTTAAAATAAATGTTTTATTAAGAACCAATAAAAATGTAAAAAAAAAGAAATTATATCTTAAAAAAAATAAAATAATAATAAAATTTGAATTTAATAAAACAAATGATTAGATTTAAAAGCATGTTGCAGCTTAGTTTTAAAATAAATGTTCTATTAGGAAGCAATAAAAGAATATAGAATGTATAGAAAAAATATTAAAAAAATATAAAAAAAATGTATCTAATAAAAAAATACAAATAAACTGAGTATATAATAAAAATTTGAATTAAATTATAAAAATATTGTTTTAAAAGCATGGTTGTAGCTTAGTTTTAAAATAAATGTTTTTTTTTTGGGAAGCAATGAAAAAAATATTAAAATTACTTAAGAAAAAATATACAAAAATGATATATCTTACAAAAATTTTAATACAAAAACTATATATAATAAAAAATATAATTTAATAAAAATATTAGTTTTAGTTTTAAAATAAATGTTCTATTAGGAAGCTGTTTATTTATATATATAAACTTAGAATAATATGCTTGCAGATATTTAGGAAACATATTATCTATTTTTATTAGTACTGTCAAAATTAGCAGGTGATTATCTTTTCCAGTTTAACAGTGTTAAAAATATTTAACGCAGGGGCAGGGCTAAGGTTGGCCACCCCACTTGTCTTTTTGTTTACTCACTCGCTTTCCTGAAAAGCAGGCACGTGCACACATAGACATCAAAGGGGGCTTGAGCACCTGCCCTTTTTATCCCTGGAGAGAAAGTGCCCTTTTTTCTGGGGTGCTTTTTTTTTTTTTTTTTTTTTTTTTTTTTTTTGAAAAATATTATATATTCCTGTTTGCGCACAGCTTCCCTGTCAAACAAATATATTTACTGAAGTCGGCGCCGATAGGCGTGTGGTTAGTGCGTCGACATATAGCGCCATTGCGCTCCGGGCGTCCCGTGATCGAATCCCGACTCGAGGACCTTTCCCGATCCCGCCCCCTAACTCTCTCCCACCTCGCTTCCTGTCCTATCTGATCTGTCCTGTCCTAATAAAGGCAACAAGGCCAAAAAATAAATCTTTAAAAAAATATATATATATATATATATATATATATTTACTGAAGAATAGTATATCTAAATATCAGGTCAGGAGTTCTCAGGAGACCCGCCCCCCGCGCAGTGGCGCACATCGGCGCACATCATATAGACACACAGCAGCAGCCCATCCCAGCGGTGTTTTTCTTGGTTTGTGCTGAGGTGAGTGAAGCTGGTGATGAACAAAAGATGAAACTACCACTCGAATTTACTGCTGATTAGCCAAAGACAAATATATAGTTAACCTGTGTTTTGCTAGCATGCATGCCCCATGAGCTACTAGACTAGCTAATGTGTAAGGGATAATCGCTTTACATTATCCCGCTTATTACATGGCTACCTACCAAATAATTATTTTGACACAAAATATTAAAAGGGAGTTTATTGATTTAATCCCGATTGTATTGCTTCCGCTAAAGAAAATAGTACACTCCGTCTCTATGGTTAGAATCCTGTGAGTCCATAGCAACGCTCTGTTTTTCATGGCAATGGTCTGTTATACTCCGCACAGCGGTCTTTTATCAAGAAATAACAGACCGCATTC
This sequence comes from Garra rufa, assembly GCF_049309525.1. Taxonomy (NCBI): domain Eukaryota; kingdom Metazoa; phylum Chordata; class Actinopteri; order Cypriniformes; family Cyprinidae; genus Garra; species Garra rufa. The sequence goes on from NC_133364.1 coordinate 49,208,731, forward strand.
TACATTGGAATTCAACCAAGCCATCATGTAATAAAATAAGTTAGTAATAAGCATATATCATTGCATAAATTGGTGAATTTAGAAGAAATCTACAGATGCAAACAGATGAAGGATAGATACACTAAAAAATGTAGTAAATCTGAGTAACTGCATCTGGTACATTAATCAATAAAACTGAGTAGAAATAAGTTAACATTGAACATTAAAAATAACAATATTTATAAATTAACTTTATTTATGAGTAATTTAACTTTTTTTAATTTCCTCTAAACCTATATAAAATAGTATTCCGTACAACCACAAATACATACATGACATTGGCTTTTATTAAATTTTTCTGAATTATTTTGATAAGTTTAATTCAAACAATCAAGTAAGATTTTCAGAGATTTTATTAAGTTAATAAAGTTAAATATTTCTCTAATATTAACTAAACCACATAATATTTTTTAGAGTGTAGTAGGTTTAAAACAAACTCCATCTAAATGTGGATTATGAAGGTTTTATTTGATGATGGTGATACAGTCCTCCCTCAAATGTGAAACTAAGTCCCTGTCAGTCACCATCAGTTATTGTGTATGTGTACATGCATCTTTTGAAAATTAAACAATTGCATGAGTTTGAGGAAGATAAAATTAACTTTTTAATTTTTTTTAAGAAAATCAGTGTTGCGTTAATGTATATATATATATACTTTTTTGTAAAAAAAAAAAAAAATAATAATAATTATGAGAAGTGCCCTTTATTTCACTTGAGCCCCTGCCCCTGAAAATGTCTGTGCACGTCCCTGCTGAAAAGTGTGACTGAGGCGATGCAGAAGACAGAATTATGTCTCATTTCTGCTCGTTTTGTTGAACCTTTGCATTTCAGTCGTGACAAATAGACAAATGTGCCGCTCTGTCTTGGTGCTTTGAAAATGAAACAATTTTCTAAATCCAAAGTACAAAAATTAAGCTTTTGCTTTTGGGACAGTGAGAGGAGCAGCAATCGAACTTGGGTTCACACTAGACAACTGAACCAAGTGTGAAAGCACCCTTAGAGTCACATCAGTTGATGAATATGATTGACAATCCCAAACATTATTTGGCCACTCACACACACACTCCCATTGGAGACTTGCCTTTTAAAAGCTAAACAGTTCTTTACTGTTTAAAAATTGCACATTGAGACTCCTTCATTGTGATCTATTATGCAGTACGCGTTTCATTTCAGTGATGTCCACTCAAGCCCACTTATTAGCAAACATCGCAGAATGGTTCTGAGGGTTTATAGCAGGAGTATCATCTGTGACAGTGACAGACATGAATCTTGTGAACGAGTGATTCAGAGTTTCATTTGAGAGTTAGTCCAGCTTCAGTCTAAAGAGACAGCACGAGTGAAATCCTCTTCATATCTGAGAGCACAGTGTGCAGACCATACACGAGTCTAAACATAGTGTGCAGACTTTACAGAAACACACTGTGCAAATTTGATAAATCTAGACTGGACTTTGTCTTCAACATTATCGTCCATCTCTGAGGAGAGTGTAGAGACAGTTGAGCCGCGACACTCAGAGTGTCATGGAGAAGAGCTCAACAGGTGAAATTAAAATCATGTAGTTAATAAAATGAATAGTTTTAGGTAATGATGATAGCCCTGGGTCATAGTTGTCACTAATAGTATTTTCTATTTGTTTTTCTTAGTTTCAGAAAGACATACAAGCTGGAAGATGATCATGGCCTCTTTCTTTAAGAAAGTATGTAAGGCTGCAAAGCTCTCCTTCTGCTGCTCCCAGCACACAATAGACCCACAGTTAGACAACTCTACACCAGACGTCAACTTGTTCATCCCTGAGGACGGTGTGGAGAGACTGGAATTGAGTGGAGCCGCTTGTGCCTCCTCAGCCAGAGCTGGATGATCCTGAGCCGTCACCTGTCCCAGAGTCCTTAGACTTTGTCCCAACCAATGGTAAGCCTATGATCATAATAACAACAACAAGATACATTTTACTGAAGCAAACATTTATTTTCAATTAAGTTCATTTAATTTAGCTAGCTAGCACCATCTCTTGAACATGTCAACAGTGTGGGTCATCATGCGTCAGGCTGTGCAAGCAGTCCAGCACTGCGTTGAACATGTTTTTGAACATGTGTTTTTCATAATGATATTCATCCAAAGAATATCTTATTGAGAAAACACACTTTGGAGCTTAAGTTGATAGACTTTGGCTGCGTTCAGGTACTTTGTAGTAATGGCTACAATCACAGGCATTATAAAATCAAATGGAATAAACAGCTGAGACTCTGTACAACCATCAGTGTTCACATATCTGCTTTTGTTTGAACCACTTTTTCAGTTTTGTTTGAAAAATATTCAACTGTGTTTGCATTTTCAATTCAGCTGGTAAACCGTTCCATAACAATGTACCTTGAACTGAAAATGTAGATTGTGCAAATTTAGTTTTTCTCTGTGGTGCTATACAGTTCTGTGTAGTTGCACCTCTTGTAGTGAACCCCTTACTACTCTGTTTTGATATTAATTTGCATAACTTTTGGCGCAAGATTATTTAAACATTTTAAAAAAACATTTTAATAAGAGATGAATTTATAAAATTTTCAAAACTAAGCAATCTATGTTTTTGTAAAATGTTACAGTGATGCCATCTGGTTGGTTTCTTATCCAAAACTTTTAGTGTTTGTTTATATAAGGATCTAACTGGTTTAATAGTCAGTTGAGAAACCTCACTCCAGACAGTCACACAGTAAGATAAGTGTGAAAAAATCATTGCATGCATGTATAACTTGGCTGCTTTCATATATGGTCGTGTTGTAGATTGCAGAGATATATCCGTCATGCTTAAAGACAATGACCCTCGACTTTCGAAAACTTTGACTCTAGCCGAATTCGTCGTGGCATTTGGGGTTTACAGGGACGTCATATGCGAAGTCTTTCCATCCCGTAGAGCCGAGCTAGACACATATTTAGCCATCATCGCTGATTTAGCTGTCACTTATGGAGGAACACTGTTTTATGAATATCATAAGTCTTGCCATGTTTATTCAGAGGTTCAATCAGAGACTGGACTGGTCTGCAATCGACCTAACGCTCATCAGTAGACACTTTACTGGCCATCAAGCTCTTTCTTGTTCGATCTGTGGCTCTCACACTCACACGCCCAATCTGTGCCCCAAAACTGTCACTTTTTCTCCTAAGCCTGGCTCAAATCTTCAGCCTGATCCTAAGGTGACACAATTTGCCACTCCATTGTGTTATAATTTTAATGAAAATGTTTGAAAATTCTTTAAATGTAAATATATTCATGCTTCTAGTTACTGTGGAGACGGTCACCCGAAGTCTGTGTGCCCGAGACGAACCCGATTTGTGAGAAAGGAGAAAAAGAAATAAAACCATCAACCCCAGTCAACGTTTCTAAGCTGGGTCGGGCTTTAAAAAATCACCCTAATCGCTGTTTTGTCAATTACTTATTAACTGGTCTTGTTCAAGGTTTTCTTGCAGGATTGTGTTGGATGCCTAATATTTCTCTTGTCTGTAAAAATGTACTTTCTGCTTTAAAGGAACCTGAAATTGTAGATTCATTGTTGGAGAAAGAGTTTAACAAGGGTTTTATGATCTGGCCATTTGATGATCCTCCCTTTTCAGTTTTCCGAATTAATCCCATAGGAATTGCGACTCGTAAATATTCAGGAAAGAAGCGTTTAATTATTGATCTGTCTGCCCCTCATAATGATTCAGCTCAAAGTATTAATAGCCTTATTCCTCTAGCTCCTTTTTCTCTGTGCTACGATACCATTGATGATGCAATCAAGTTAATTGTAAAGGCAGGAAGAGGAGCATGGTTAGCTAAAGCGGATATCTCGGATGCATTTAAAGTCATGCCTTTACATCCTTCTCAGTGGCATTTATTTGGTGTCAAATGGAGAAATAAACTGTATTTTTCAGTTAGGCTCCCCTTCGGCTGTCGCAGTAGCCCAAAAATATTTGACACTCTGTCAGAGGCGCTTTGTTGGATTCTTCTTAATAACTGCAAATTACCGTTTGTACTTCATCTCTTAGATGACTTTCTGCTAGTAGACTACCCGCACGTTAAATCCGATCGTTGCATTTCAGCATTAAAGTACACTTTCAATGATTTGGGTGTCCCTCTTTCTGAGGAAAAAACACTAGGTACTCTTAAAACCATCGAATTTTTAGGAATCACATTAGATTCTAACCTAATGCAAGCCTCCCTGCCTTCGGAGAAATTAAATCGTATAAGAGAAATAATGGAAAGTGCTATAAAAGTTGTTTCTTTTTCTAAAAGAGATTTGCTTTTGCTACTAGGTCATCTTAATTTTGCTATGCGGATAATTCCACAGGGAAGGTCTTTCATAGCCAGACTCCTTGAACTATCAAAGTCCGTAAAAAACCTAAATGATAAAGTTACCTTAGATGAAGGTTGCAGATCAGACCTCAGATTCTGGTCTCTGCTCTTAAATGATTGGAACGGTATCTCTTTTTTTCATAATGATGATTTGGAGTCTTCCACAACCCTTAAATTATACACAGATGCCGTGCCTTCCATTGGTTTTGGGGGGGTGTTTAACGGACAGTGGTTCGCTAGTACATGGCCACCTGAATTGTTATCTGTACCTGTTAATACCCTGTCGACTGCACTGTTGGAGTTGTACCCTGTTGTTATAGCTTGTATTTTGTGGGGTAAACAGTGGTCGAGGAAACAAATTTTTTTTTTTTTTTTTGCGACAACGAAGCAACCGTTCAAATTATTAATAAGGAACGCTCCTCTGTACCATTCATAAATCGTTTTGGTAGGCGCCTTACTTGGCTATCTATATTAGGTAAATTTCATTTTCGGGCTGCTCACATTCCTGGCTTAAACAACCAAATTGCTGATTCTTTGTCTCGGTTTGAATTTCAGAAATTCCACCTTCTGTGCCCGGAGGCAGCACCATCCAGCCTGCTCTGTCCCTCTTTCAGCCAAACCATTCTAGATTAGCCATAACTTTGCAATCATACTTGCACTCTGCAGCTCACTATATGCGCCATGGTTTGGCTAGAAGTACATTAAAAATGTATGGCTCTGCTTGGTCTCACTTCAGTTGCTTCTGTGCTACTTTTTCCATTGATGTTATACCAGTTAATGTCACATATGTTTGTGCTTTTATAGTCCACTGTTATGAATCTCAAAAAATCCAGCCTTCAAGCATTGAAAGTATGATCGCCGGCATCCAATTCCACCTGCGCTGCCTGGATCCATCTACCATCAGCTTACTGGGAAACCCATCGATTCGCCTCTTACTAAATGGCCTCAAAAGAGAGAAACCTCAAGGCAACGATCAGCGTCTACCCTTTACACTTTCACTTTTGTCAAAGTTAATATCACGTTTAAGAGCAGGATGCTTTGGGGCTTACACTGATTCAATGCTAGAGTCGGCCTTACTCACAGCTTTCTACGGTTTTCTAAGAGGGGGCGAGTTTACGACACGCACTAATACTTTTAATCCATCACAAGACCTCACAATTTCTGATGTAACGATTTATTCACAATATTTCACCATATATTTAAAGCATTCTAAAACTGATAGAGAGAAAGAAGGCACTGTAATTTATGTCTCTGGTTCTAACTCAGATTTTTGTCCCTTGTCTTCCATGTTGGCCTACTTGAAAAGCCGTCCACAATCTGGTCCACAGGACCCATTGTTTGCCACTGAGGAGGGGAAGCCAATGTCCAAAGCCTGGTTCTCCTCTCATCTACGCCTTCTCTGCCAATACTGTGGTCTTCCCCCAGAACGCTACACAGCTCATTCTCTACGCATAGGGGCTGCTACAACTGCTGCCTCTTCAACCCGTCTCTACCTTGAAGGCCATGGGGCGATGGTCCTCTGCGGCTTACGAACGCTACTTACGACCTGACACTCAAGCCATCCTTGAGGCTCAAAAAGCTATGAGTGCAGCTCATAAATAAATGTATGGCTTCAACCGCTATTGGGTGTGTTTACTTTATTTCAAGTCACGCTATCGTCACGTAGTAATTGGCTATCTCAAAGCTGTACACTGCAGGAGTTGGACCCTCTAGCTCAGGGTTTCTTATGACCATTACATCTGGGTTCATTGGCTCAAATGTAATTTGCGCTGCTCAATTTATTAAAAGTAATTTGGGTAATTAAATTTAAGGAGGATTGGTCAGGCCAATGATGAATTGGTTGTAGCTGATAATTGTAAATTTAGTCTGGTAACGCTCATTTGGTTCCTCCGCTGGCTCTTCCAGACCGGGAAGAGTCAGGGAGGATTGCCTGGTATGGTCTGTTGGGGGGTTTGTGCTACTCTACTATTCTTAAAATAGGAGGGTTGCCCCTGAAATGGCTGCTTCCCTGTCTTGGTTTTCATGGAGCTCATGGAAAGGACAGGGAACTTGGAACAGAGCCATACCGCCAAATGTAACTTTAGTGTTATGCTAATAAAAAGTTGACTAAAGTTTGCCTATGAGTTTCCTTTTGACTTGAGAGTCCTGACTGAACTGACATTTTGTTTGCTTACAACAGTTTGGAAAATTATTAACATATAAGGAAAACAACAATGGGCCAAAATTGACCCTTGAGGGAGACCCATCTTATTATTTCGTAAAGCTGATCTTGAATTATTCATTTTAACACACGGATCTCGGGATTGTAAATATGATCTAAACCAATTCATTGCCTGCTGGGAAAAGTTGAATAAATTTAATTTGTGGAGGAGAATTTCATGATTCACAGTATCAAATGCCTTTTTGAGATCTAAAAACACTGCACCTACTACATTACCTTTATCTAAAGATTCCTTAATAAATTCTGTGAGATAGCAGTTTGCCATTTCTGTTGAATACTTAGGCCTAAAACCAAACTGTTTAGAATAAAGTAAATCACGTTTTTCTAAATATCAATAAGTTGTTCAGCTACCAATTTTTCCAGAAGTTTAGAAACTGCAGGAAGAATAGAAATTGGTCTATAATTCTGAACCTCATCAGCTGATCCTGCTTTAAAAATTGGAGTTACAATACTAGTTTTCCAATTTGAAGGGAATTTATTTTCTCTAATTGATAAATTTATCAGATTTACCAAGGGCTTTAGCAAACAAGCACTATAGTAGTGAACCAAGTTCATTTTTGTTATTTTATACTGTAAATATGATATCTATAATATAGTAGACTCAGTGAAGACAGGCAATGTGAAGAATCCTCTGGACTGTAACCGATTTTTGTAATTTGAACAGTATTTTACTGTAATATCTACAGTAAGATACAGTAAAATGTATATACAGTATTTTACTGTAAACTGCAAAGGATTATGGGAAAATATATGATCACTAATGTAATTCTCTACTGTAAATCCGTTTACAGTAGTGAACTTGCCTGCGAAAAACTGACCAATGGCAAGGGAGATTTATATTTTCCTGTTGAGAGGAAGTGGCGGTATATTAGAAGAAATTGGAGGAAGTGGAAGTCAGAGAACGATTTGGTGTGGAGATTTCAACGCGCACAGTACTCTATGGGGGAGCACCACAACAGATAATAATGGAAGCATGATAGAGGAAATGTTAGATTGGGGAAATTTAGTATATTAATGATGGGACGTATACAAGGGTGAATGTGGCACAAGGTAAATATTCCATGCTGGACTTGACGCTTGTATCGGAGAGAATAGCTGGAAAATCTCAGTGGAAAGTATTAGAGCAAAGCACCATTGGTAGTGATCACTTTCCTATATGCACTAAAATTGGGATAGAAATAGCACAAACTAGGGTGGAACGAAGGCCAAGGTGGAGGTTCAAATCAGCGGATTGGGTTAAATATGAGGAGATAAGTCAAAGGAAAATAGAATATGTAAATGAGTATGTGGAGGATGTAGAGGCTTTTAACAGAGAGATAAGTGAAGCAGTAAGAAGTGCTGCTAGCGAAGTAATAGGTAAAACAATTACAGACAGTTGGAGGAAAGCAGTGCCATGCTGGAGTGAGGAATGTAATAAAGTAATAGAGCAAAGAAATAAAGCACTTAAAAGAGTGAGGAAATCTTTACATTTTAATGATTTTATTTGTTACAAAAGAGCACAGGCAGTAGTAAGTAGGGTTGGGAATCGAAAACCGGTTCTTGTTGAGAGTTCAGTGTTTCAATTCCTTCGAATCGTTTGCAAAATTTGCAAACGATTCCCTTAACGATTCCAGTGGGCACGAATGACGTCATCACGTGCATTGAATAGTTGGTAGCACCGATTGTTTTTTTGGCATTTCTCGGACCCTAGGCTGACCAGGGAGACGCTTTTTTTTTACAGTCGATTTATTGGGCAGGCAGCGAGCGGATCGTGAAGAAAGGTCAGCTGAATTTGACACTTTATGTTTTAGGCTTGAAATCGCTGATACAACCTTTAACAGCTAACTGAGGTGAAATACTGAGGTAAAGTGCATTAGGCAACACCGCTGTTTCTGTCGCGATTTTAAACTGTATTTTCAAGCCCTTTTTTGTTTGTTATTTTCAAGTTTCTGGTCTGGATGAGGTGTATTTTGGATCCTCTTCTTGTGAATGAGTGCCACAGTATCGATGAATACATTATCTGATGAGCTAATGTCAGAAAGCCAAAGTTGACAAACTTAATGTTGGTCACAGAGCAGCACAATATCTTTTCAATGCTGCCTCTTTATAGCTAGCAAGTTAATTCTCTTCAAATGATGTTTAAGTAAGAAATGTGTGTATCCATGTCGTATGTAATTTTATAGACGGTCCATAAATTCAGTGACAGACGTGACATAAACAGCGTGCTAACATGAAACACTGAGGTAAAACTGAAACACCGCTGTTAAGTGCATCTTTTATGTTTTATTTTCAAGTTTGTGGTCTCGTGGTTGTCATGTCGTCTGCATCGGAGGTGTATTGGAGTTAGGGTTGGGCGATGTCGACCAATTTGGCATCGTACGATGTCTAATGTGAAACATCGCGATGGACGATGGCATCGTTTCCACCAGTGCTTAATTTGAGCGGGATTTTTAAAGCTTTTTTTAAGTTCCCCCAGTTTTGGTCCTCCAACACCTCAGTTTGCTCCGGCAGTGCGCAACCTGGGTGTTATTTTTGACAGTGGTATGATTTTAGGAAAACAGATAAGTGCTGTCGTGAAGGCAAGCTTTTACCAGCTAAGGCTCCTCAGTAAAGTCAAACCATTCCTGTCCCAGCTGACCTTGAAAAGGCTGTCCATGCCTTCATCAGCTCGCGGATTGACTACTGCAATGCCCTCTACACTGGACTTAATCAATCACTCCTCAGTCGGCTTCAACTGGTACAAAACGCTGCAGCACGTCTCCTCTCCAACACCTCCAAACGCTCTCACATCAGCCCAGTCCTCCGCTCTCTCCACTGGCTCCCAGTGCGGTTCAGGGTGGAGTTTAAGATCCTGATGTTTGTGTTCAAGGCCATCAATGGTCTGGCCCCTGCCTACCTCACGGAGTTGGTAATGGTCTACCAGCCAGCCAGAACTCTGCGCTCCTCTGAACACACCTTGCTGGTTATGCCCAAGTATAATTACAAAAAGTGTGGAGGCCGGTCATTTGCCGTTCAGGGCCCAAAGCTGTGGAACGCACTTCCGGTACAGCTTCGAAGCAACACTGAGTTGTGTGTTTTTAAATCACAGTTGAAGACACATCTTTTTAAGACAAGCTTTCGATACTTAGCCACTGACTCGATTGCTGTTTTTATGTACATTTGTGCTTTTATTAATTGCTGTGTACTGTGATTTTTGTTTTTATTCTGGAAAGCGCCCTGGGCACCTTTCTGGCTGTTGTAAGGCGCTATATAAATACAATTTGATTGATTAATTGATTGATTGATTGATTGTACAGTAGTTGTCTTTTCTGATCATAAACTAAAGTAAGACTAAAAGGGTGTTGTGACACTGTCTGTTACAGGAGATTTCTTCAAGCACAAACTGGATGCTGACCATCAGGGGCAGAATCTGGTACATTCTGGTAATGGCACCAGACAGTGAGACTGATCGTTTGGAGCGGTGGCAATTTCATGGATCTAATTTCCCATGTGTGAGTTGTCTGGTAAAGTACTGATGCATCCCTGCCACAAGTTTGCTCTCTGAGAGGACATTCAGCACTTGGGGCAATGTCATCACATTTAGCAGGACAGGACTGAAGCCAGAAATGATCAACAGGTTGATGGTTGAGGCTGGAAAAGTTTACTTTGTAAAGCTTACAGTGCATCATATACAGTGTAACATATTTAAGTTTGTATTAGTGAACTTATTTTTCTGTGTAATCTGCTTTATCTCCTATGTACTATACAGTATTTTATTTAATTTGACATAATATAACACTTTAGGCCTACCTCATATTGCAGGTTTGAAACTGTTAAACTGTTTCACTTCAATAACAATAAAGTTCTTAAACTTAAATAATGTTTTACAGTAGGATAACCACTTATATGTCAAAAGATCAAAAGAATTTAGATTTTTCTAAATAAACAACTGCCCTAAATCACATGCTTTATTCCTACAGTATTTGTATTAGATGGAGAAAACAATGAACAATTGGCAATTTCATTATTATTAATATTATTACATATACATTATTTTTTTTTTTTTACTAATTAAGTACTTGATTTTTTATGTACATTTTTTATGTTTTTTAATAGGGGTGGGAATCTTTTACCATCTCACGATTCAATTCGATTCCGATTCTTGAGGCCACGATTCGATTCAAAATCGATTTTCGATTCAAAAAGATTTTCGATTCAAAACGATTCGATTTTATTCATAATGATTTCTAATCGGGTTTCTGATCATGATCTACTCTCATCTGCTTTGCTATACAGAATGACAAACGGAGACATTAAAGTGGCTTTTTCACATATTAAAGGAGAACTCCGGTGTGATTTTGACCTAAAGTGTATTGAATCATGATACCGAGTGTAAACGTACCTTGCATATCTCATCTCGTCTTGTCCACTGCTGTCCGAAATCTGGGGTCAGTTAGCCGATGCTCACAACAGCTTGTCAATGATATTCAATCGGGCATCGAAGGAGCCATGTAAATAAATCACTGTTTTACGCCATTTACGAGGCACAAAGTAGCTCCAGACTTCATTGGTAGACTTCCAAGGGCCCTGACATTTAAAACGAGACATTGAGAACTTAGAAAAAGCACCGGTAGTTTATTTACAAGTAGATTTATACAGACAGTACCCGCAAGAAGTTTAGCGCCCGCCGCCATCTTAAATGTAGTCACGATAAGTCGAGTGTCGATCACCAAGGAATTTATCAGCTTATCAACGTACCAGGTTGTAGTTTCCTTGGTGATCGACACTCGACTTATCGCGACTACATTTAAGATGGCGGCGGGCGCTAAACTTCTTGCGGGTACTGTCTGTATAAATCTACTTGTAAATAAACTACCGGTGCTTTTTCTAAGTTCTCAATGTCTCGTTTTAAATGTCAGGGCCCTTGGAAGTCTACCAATGAAGTCTGGAGCTACTTTGTGCCTCGTAAATGGCGTAAAACAGTGATTTATTTACATGGCTCCTTCGATGCCCTATTGAATATCATTGACAAGCTGTTGTGAGCATCGGCTAACTGACCCCAGATTTCGGACAGCAGTGGACAAGACGAGATGAGATATGCAAGGTACGTTTACACTCGGTATCATGATTCAATACACTTTAGGTCAAAATCACACCGGAGTTCTCCTTTAAGTTAAATTCTCAGGGAAGTGCCTTTTATCAAAAATATTGTATGGTTCTCAATTGCTACTCATTAGTAGCTAGCTATAAAATAAGTTGGAACAAAAATAAAGTGCTTCTTCATAATACAAAATGGTTGAAAATAGATGCATTTCCCAGGAAAGTTGCAGTTTACCAAAAATATCATGTAGAAAACAACCGGAGAAGACAAAAAAAAAAAACAATATATTTAAATTTTAATAATAATTTAATTTTAATCATTTTAAAATTTTAATAATATTTATCAGTCAGATTCAGTAACTTAAAGAATAACAAGTTATGAAAATAAAGTGCTTCTTTCAAAATGAAAAGCAAGCGATAGACCGAGTTATTTTTTTTGCTCTCTCGGAGTTGGCAG
>NC_133364.1:49221326-49238142 GCF_049309525.1 Garra rufa
AAGGTCCCTTGGTCGAGAATCGAACCCAGGTCGGCTGCATCAGCTCTATTTGTCAGTGCGCTAACCACTAGGCCATAGGCTCTGACATGCTCTGATTCTTCTGCTCTTTTTCAGACGGGGCTGTAAGAACGTGGACAGGCTCTAGTTCTGCTGTAGTTCTGGCTTACTTGAGAGGCCTGAGTTTCCCGTCAGCATGTGTCAATCCAATCTGCTTTTTCACTGGATGCTGTATGTCCAACCCTGGCAAAGAAAAAGGCAGAGCATTCTTCACACTGACTGTCTTTTACTCAAGTCTTTTTCCTGTCATCATTTATTATAGTACAACAAGATTGCTCAAATTAACTCACTTCACTAATCATATTTGAAACGTATATTATATATTGAAGATGACAAATGTCTCACCTCTGACTCTCTTCATTGTAGATCCACTGTTTCAAACCAGTCATGCTGCAAGATGTCTTCGATGACCGGCCGTTCAGTTAGATCACGGGTTAGACACTGAAGAATCAGATCACGGCATTCTGTTTTCAGGAGAGAGCCGCTTAGTCATGATCATGTGACACTAATGTTGGCATGTATGAAAACAGCTTTGTGTTGTACTATGCTCTCCACCAGTGTTTGTTCATTCTGTGCAAAGGCTGTATGTGTGCATCAATGCTATTCTCTCACCTTCAGATAAATCTGGGTTGACAAATCTGACGTCGGCTTCCATGACTTGGTTTCTGTCACGAAATGGAGGACACCTGTTCATCATCTCATACAGCAAGACTCCAAGAGCCCAGACGTTTGTTTGGACGCAGTAGAATTTGCCATAGATGAAGAGCTCAGGTGGAATGTAACCGTTTATTCCTGTGAGCAAGACATTTTCAGCATTTAGCAATACTTTAAAACATCTCATGATCAATAAATCACTACATGCTGGTTTCCACTCTCTGTTACACTAAATGCCAACTCACCTCTGTATTTCGTGCAGTTGTAGCCTGTCCTGTCAAGTAGATGACCGCAGCCAAAGTCGATCAACTTGAGCTCCAAGGTGTGTTTTCTCAACAGGATATTCTCTGGATGAATATCGTTATGAAAAACACCATGTTCAACGCAGTGCTGGACCGCTTGCACAGCCTGACGCATGATGACCCGCGCTGTTGTCTCACTCATTGGAGGATTGTTGTTGATGAAGTCCAGCAAGCTCTCGCAGGGATCTGGAAACTCCATGATGAGTGTGAATTTTCGGGGATGCTCAAACCACTCGTAGAGCTGGATGGAGTGAGGGCTTACGGGCTCTTCCTTCATCATTAGAAGCAGTGCAACTTCTGTAATGAGAGGTTTCGGATACCCAGGCTAGAGAAAAGATGCCACAAAAGGTTAGTTTGGTAAAACATGTATCATTTTAAATGTTAAAGAGTCAAAAGTTTTTGCTGCTTAATCTACAATAATCAGCTCTTAATCAACTAAACACATATTATGTTTTGCCAACTTACAATTTGAAGATACTGATCCTGTGGAGTCTTGCGAAGACGTTTAATGGCAACCTGCAAAAACACAGATGAGCATATTGAACACCTGACCTTACCTTGACCACGAATAATTGAGTATTTAAGTATTAAACTATATGTAGGTGCTTTAAAAACACAGTGGATACAGATTTTAATGTACAGTAAGAGCAAAATGTTTGTCTACCTTCTTGCCATCAGAAATCCGGATGCCCTCATAGACCTTGCCATAGCCTCCTCGTCCAATAATCTTTTTCACTCTATAGCGAGAGCGAATGGATTCTGAAAGAAACACACACAAACATGAGAAGATATAAGCATGCGAGACCTTTTGAAGTGGCATAAAATGTAAAGCAGTATAACAAATTCTTCTGTTTTCGTCTTCAAGATTTGTAATAACTTACAAAGTCATTTGCATAAACACTTTATATTCGACAAACTACATTTTAGTTAATTCCTAACACAGTTTTAATTTATATAACTGGTGCCTTGTGACAATAAACCATATTAATATAGACAAAATAAGACATGTTCATGAGACAGTAGTTTCAAGATAGCTGTAAACCAACTTAATTTTAAGTATATTTACATAAACATAATTAAAAACAATTTTTGCTTCAATCAAATGTATCTTGTTATAATGATCACAGACTTACCATTAGTTGGGATGAAGTCTAAGGACTCTGGGGCAGGTGACGGCTCAGGATCATCCAGCTCTGGCTGAGGAGGCACAATAGGCTCCACTTTATTCTTGGAGCGGAAAGGACGCTTGACAGCCTTCCACACTCTCCTGAAGAAAGAGCGGACTCCTTTCCCTTTCTTAGGCTCTTCTGTGGCCTTTTGTGGAACTAAAATCAACCAATTTGAAAACACAACTATTAGAGATATTCTCTGACATTGGATTAAATAATTAGTTGACAGTTTACTGTTATACCTACATTAATGTCACTGTTTGTAATGCAATTTTTTCTCACCTGAAGCCTCCAATCGCAGCCTCTCCATACTGTCCTTAGAGATGACGTTGGGTGTAGAGTCATCTACGTTGGACAGTGCCTTTAGTCTCAGGCAAGCTGAAGCATCCACTGACTCAACAGGAACTTCACCTGGAAGTACAAAGCTACTCTCCTCTTGGTAGCTATCGGAGCTGGAGAGATGGTCATCGTTCCACACGTCCAGGATGTCCACAGTTCCTCTCTTAATGATGCTCGTGCCTACGCTAAAGCACAGCATATCCTGGCTGCTGAGGCTCAACAGTTCCAGGCTCTCCACACTCTCTTTAGAGATGGACAAATTGACATCTGGTGTAGAGATGTCCAGCTCTGGTTGAGACTCCACTGTGTCCTGGGAGCAGCAGAAGGGGAGCTTCGCAGCCGTACATATTTTCCTGAAGAAGGAGGGCATGGTTTTCTTCTTCCTCCAGCTTGTATGTTGTTCTTAAAGTAGGAAAAACAATTACTAAAAAAATACTACGAGTGACAAATATGACCCAAGGTTATTATCATGAAGTAAAACTTGAACATTTTATTTGCCTTGGCACCTAACTGTATATATAGTACTATTAAAATACAAGGCAATTAGCATAACTTTATATTGACATTTTCCAAACAGATAGGCCTACATTAGTCAATGTATAATATTTACTACATTTTAAAATTGACCAAAGCATGAGTTGACCACTACCAGCAGACATCGAATGCTACGTTCTCTAATGCTAAAGCAAATATACCAGGAACACAACAGATATATAACTCCTAGTCCCACTCTAAACCATCTATTTGATCTTGTTTTCCTGAATTTGTGAGGTCTGTGTCAATCACAGTTGAAGTTTCAAACATAATTTCAATCTCACCTTTCGAGCTCTTCTCCACAGAAGCCTCCGTGACACTTTGGAGGCTCAAATGGCTCTCTGCACCCTCCTCAGAGATGGACGATAGTCTTAAAGACATAATATCGGGTGCAGATTTATCAAATTGGCACAGGGTGTTTCTCTGTGTGCAGTTCAGCTCGCTGTGTAGACTCTGTACGGTCCGGAGACTACGATCAGACTCTTCTTCACAACTGTGCTTTCGGAAATGAAGATTGTCAGCAGATGATTTCACTCGTGAAATTCGTCTTTTGACTAAACATTCAACTTTCACATAACAACATAAACATAACATAGACAACTTTCATAGGATATTCAATAGCGTATTCAAGATTTGCGTTTGTCAACAGAATTTCTGCGGTCTCCAGGTGATGTTTGTAAACAGAACAGAACTGTTTACTTTTAAAAGGCAAGTCTCGCGATACGTGAATGGCCAAATGAATGCTCGAGACTGGCACCGCATTTAATAACTGATATGACTCTAAAACTGTGGAGTCGTTAATGTATGAAATATAACCCGACATCTATCCCCTATTCACACGAATATCACAGTGAGAGTGACTTAAATAAAATAAATTAAATATATAAAACGGCCACGTCACTACCAGTGGTGGACAGTAACTTAAATACATTTTTCAAGTATCTGTACTTTACTGGTTTTATTTTGAGTAACTTTTACATTTAGTTCACTACATTTCATAAAACATACCGTTACTCCTCATAAAGCGCGTGGTCCGAGACGCAGAAGCGGTGTCTGAATTGTGAACAAAATGATTCCTTTCAATGAACCTGTTAAATCGGTTCGCAAATCCCACCAAACGATTCATTCACGAATTGGACTGATCCGATCGCAGCTGTTCTCGAGTCGATAACTCACTGATTCAAATGAGCCGTTTAGAGCGAGTCTCAACTGAATTCACTCGTGAGAACCGGGAGATATTGTGAGCGCGCGCGCGCGACCGATACTGCGAAAAGTAAGTTACTAATGTCGAATTTTTAGGATCAATTTTTGAAACTGAAAATCATATTGAGGTCAAAACTGTCAGTTGTTTATAAACTAAATCTGCTTTAAATGGTTATCTATTTAAGCCTACTGAAAGCTTGAATGCAGGTCATCAACACCAGTGTGTTTTAGGTCAAAAAACGAAACATTATAATGACAGATTAAATAAAATAACTCATGCACGTTCATATTCCCCGCTGCTGTAACGTTAGCAGTTTTATTAAAATGCCTTATGTGACGTCTGTTTTTATGTTGTTTATCAACGGTATAAATGTGTATATTGTTTAGATCAACTAGCCAAGTAGACTGAATGTTTATTCATAATATATTCTGAAAATAATAAGGAAATACTGATAGCTGATAACAACAGGAATTTGCCCGGGGGGTGTTTTTACACCACAGACTAGATTTTAGAAGAAAAAGACTTATGAAAATGTAATTATATTTTCCTTAAATGTTCTTTCTAAATTTAGGCCTTATTCTCATGCCATTGTCTCCTTCTGCAATACAACAATTTTTAAAACACTTTTTTCTTACTGGTGAAAATTAGGTGCTCAAATCAGTTTTCTCTTACATCACAGTGAACATCACTTTTATCAACGTAATCCATATCAACAACAAAAATATATCTTGACTCCATATAATGGTTATTTTGGGAAATTCCCAGGTATTTTGAGCAGTGGGATTATATGAAAAAGGTGCTAATATAAACTTAAATTAAGTAGCCTGCATAAAATTGCAGTACTTTTTTTTTACTTAAAAAACATAAAAAAAATGTACATAAAAAAATCAAGTACTTAATTAGTAAAAAAGAAATGTATATGTAATAATATTAATAATAATTACATTATCAATCGTTTATTGTTTTCTCCATTTAATACAAATACTGTAGGAATAAAGCATGTGATTTAGGGCAGTTGTTTATTAAGAAAAATCTAAATTCCTTTGATCTTCTGACATATAAGTGGTTATCCTACTGTAAAACATTATTTAAGTTTTAGAACTCAAAACTTTATTGTTATTGAAGTGAAACAGTTTAACAGTTTCAAACCTGCAATATGAGGTAGGCCTAAAGTGTTATATTATGTCAAATTAAATAAAATACTGTATAGTACATAGGAGATAAAGCAGATTACACAGAAAAATAAGTTCATTAATACAAACTTAAATATGTTAAACTGTATATGATACACTGTAAGCTTTACAAAGTAAACTTTTCCAGCCTCAACCATCAACCTGTTGACCATTTCTGGCTTCAGTCCTGTCCTGCTAAATGTGATGACATTGCCCCAAGTGCTGAATGTCCTCTCAGAGAGCAAACTTGTGGCAGGGATGCATAAGAACTTTACCAGACAACTCACACATGGGAAATTAGATCCATGAAATCGCCACCGCTCCAAACGATCAGTCTCACTGTCTGGTGCCATTACCAGAATGCAGCTGTTCAGCTTTTGCTCAATGATCTGCTTCTGTGAACGTGAGGAAGATGCACTGCTGGTCTTCTGGAAGGAGCTACCAAGGCTCTTCTTGAGCTTCTTGGCTGATGGTAGTGGAGTAGTGACTGCTTCTCTCTCTCTTTCAGGTTGATCCTCTGCAAGAGACGATTCGAGGGCAGTGTTTTCCACCAGGAGGGCTTCTGTCTCTGAGGCAGCTCTCACCTTAATGTCCTCCAGCTTCTCAGTGGACATGTACATGGTTTTGAATCTTGGGTCCAGAAAGGTAGCCATAGTGAGTAGCTCATCTGTTTCAGGATCAGTATAGGCTACTTGTCAGTCAAATACTCGAACCTTAGTCTAGATCTCCTGGGTCAGTTCGGTATCACCCTCTTTTGGATTCAGAACCTCTGTATTTAACAGATGGGTGACAGGCTTCAAATAGGACGTGTCCTTACTATGTTTCTGGGCCTGGGAACATTTCAATTACGCTGTCTATGCAGGTCTTGTGGATTTCTCTAAAAAATGTTTTAATTTGTGTCTGAAGGTGAATGAAGATCTTACGGGTTTGGAATGGGTTTAACTCAGTACTTGTCTTGTGTTCTTTTTTAATATTTTTGTTCTCCTTTTCCATTCACCAATACAACAAATTGCTGTAAGTGTATACCCACAGTACTGGACAATAAATGTGATTCTGATTTCTAGACTAGAATGCTCAGATTAAAAAAATATATTTATCTGACATGACTGATGTGAGCTGTATTTTTTTTCTTTATAATAAGCATCATAAATGTAGGCTACAGTCTTGAAATGTACCAATAGCACTGTGCAGCCTGTGTTTGAAACACCCAAAGTTTGAAACACAGCAGCTTTCCTGTGGCTTTTTTGGAATTATTTTTGTTGGTAAAATAGCAAAAAGATATGATTATCTATATGGCTCTGATGGCTAGAACTGCCAATGCTATCATTTTTAGGACGTGGACAGGCTCTGATTTTACGGGGTGCTCTGAGCTCTCTAGTTTTGCTGTAGTGGGCTTACATGAGGGACTTGTGTTCCTCTCAGCCTGAATACAATGTGTTGAAACCAGGAGGCTTTTTTGGATGATTTATACCCAACCCTGGGAAAGAAGAAGCCACACTGTAAAAAGTTTGCTGTAAATTTTACAGTAACTTACTGGCAGCTGGATGTAAATATGTTTACAGTATTATTACTGTAGCTGCATTTACAGTACTAAAAGGTCTTTATTGTAATTTCATTTACAGTATTTTTACTGTATTTTCAATTACAGTATCAGTACTATAGAGTTTATTTTCATTTAAACATTTTTTACCTGTAAAAACAATCTAATTGTGAAAAAATCAAGATTTTTACCACCCCAACTCCATAAAAATCACAATAACTGAATTAGTTCTGATAATCTTCTCGGTAACACTTTCTATGAAGCCTGTATTTATAATACATTATAAGGGTATTCATAAGGCATTATAATAATTGCATAATGCATTATAAAAAAAACCTTATAATATGTTATATCATCTCATGAGTATTCATAAGAACAGTTTTAATGTATTATAATTTTTTACTTATTTGTGGTTATAGCTTTTAAGAGTGTGATTAGCTCCTCATAGTTATAACGTATTATAAGTCTCATATCTTGCCATGTTTTCGCATATCACTTTACTTAAAGCATACAAAGACCACTTATAAGTAATTATAATAAGATTTCCCAAAGAACCCTAAGATCAGGCATCAGATCAGATGAATGTTTAATATGACACATTTTTATTATCAGTTTAAATATTTTGATGGTACCCTTTAGACAGCTTTTGATAAGTAACTCTGTAACTCTATGTCAGCTAGCAGTAATTATTATTAGTAGTATGCTAAATATATGCTAACACTAAATTTTGATGTTTCCCCAAAATACAAATTATTATATTATATAATAAGTAACTTTGCAAGTACGTGAACCTTCTACCTATAGCTTAACCTTAACCTAAGTCCAATACTCTAAGGAGTGATAGTTAACATATAGTTGGAAAGTTTCAGTTTATAGTAAATAGACTAAGGGGACCATCAAAATAAAACATAATATAATGTAAAAAATAAATGTAATATGATATAGTCCATTATAAATGAAGTAGATTTAATATGGCGTCCATTGTGTGTTATAAATAATCATAATCTTAAAAGTTATAACCTCAAATACTCAAGTGTTATAATGTATTATAATTGTTGTTACGATTATTCCTGAGATCATATAACATATTATAAGGTTTTTTATAATGCATTATGCATTCATTATAATGCCTTAGAAATACCCTTATAATGTATTATAAATAGGGGCTTCATAGAAAGTGTTACCCTACCAGTCAAAAGTTTTTGAACACTAAGATTTTTTTTAAAGAATTCTCTTCTGCTCATCACGCCTTCATTAATTTGATCCAAATTACAGCAAAAGCAAGTGTAAATAAAATAAAATCATACAGTAAAAATGAGTTTGTGTTGTGTTAAATTTTAGTAATTTTGAGTCAAAGTTGACAAGCTCTCTGATGAAAAACAGCAGAATGGGATTCGGGCTGATGCTTGTTCTTTGCACCCTCTTTCCAGAAGTCCATCTGATCTGTGACTGTCAATGCATTTGCTGCCACAAAGATTGACTGTCTGAACGAACCTGCAAGCACAAGAAAAAAAAGATTATTTGAAAGCAGTGTTTATAGAATTTGCCTCAACTGTTGAACTTGATGCTGTATGCATTAAAAAAAACATTATATACTACATATGAACGCTGTAGTAAGAAAAAAACTGAAGAAACTTTTTATTGAAATTTTTTATAAAGAATTTTATGAATGGGCCAGTGAATCACTGATTCAAGGTGTTTAAAAAAGGTAAATTCATTCAGTATTCATTCATTCATGCCCTGTTTGATTCCCAGGGAGTAAATACCTTACAAATGTGTACTTTAAATACAATATAACTTGCTTAGGATAAAACTTAAAAGCATCTAAAAAAATGCATAAATGTTAATGCAATGTAAAACAAAATGTGTTTTGGGTTACCTGATTCTGTAAAATGGACAGCTGGCTGTACGATGATTCTGCTCCTGATGGTCAGCATCCAGTTTGTGCTTGAAGAAATCTCCTGTAACAGACAGTGTCACAACACCCTTTTAGTCTTACTTTAGTTTATGATTAGAAAAGACAACTACTGTACTATCAATCAATCAAATTTTATTTATATAGCGCCTTACAACAGCCAGAACGTTGCCTAGGGCGCTTTCCAGAATAAAAACAAAAATCACAGTAGACAGCAATAAATAAAAGCACAAATCTACAATAAAAACAGCAATCGAGTCAGTGGCTACATATTGAAAGCTTGTCTAAAAAGATGTGTCTTCAAATGTGATTTAAAAACACACAACTCAGTGTTGCTTCGAAGCAGTACCGGAAGTGCGTTCCACAGCTTTGGGCCCTGAACGGCAAATGACCGGCCTCCAAACTTTTTGTAATTATACTTGGGCATAACCAGCAAGGTGTGTTCAGAGGAGCGCAGAGTTCTGGCTGGTTGGTAGACCATTACCAACTCCGTGAGGTAGGCAGGGGCCAGACCATTGATGGCCTTGAACACAAACATCAGGATCTTAAACTCCACCCTGAACCGCACTGGGAGCCAGTGGAGAGAGCGGAGGACTGGGCTGATGTGAGAGCGTTTGCAGGTGTTGGAGAGGAGACGTGCTGCAGCGTTTTGTACCAGTTGAAGCCGATTGAGGAGTGATTGATTAAGTCCAGTGTAGAGGGCATTGCAGTAGTCAATCCGCAAGCCGATGAAGGCATGGACAGCCTTTTCAAGGTCAGCTCGGGACAGGAATGGTTTGACTTTACTGAGGAGCCTTAGCTGGTAAAAGCTTGCCTTCACGACAGCACTTATCTGTTTTCCTAAAATCATACCACTGTCAAAAATAACACCCAGGTTGCGCACTGCCGGAGCAAACTGAGGTGTTGGAGGACCAAAACTGGGGGAACTTAAAAAAAGCTTTAAAAATCCCGCTCAAATTAAGCACTGGTGGAAACGATGCCATCGTCCATCGCGATGTTTCACATTAGACATCGTACGATGCCAAATTGGTCGACATCGCCCAACCCTAACTCCAATACACCTCCGATGCAGACGACATGACCACGAGACCACAAACTTGAAAATAAAATACAAAAGATGCACTTAACAGCGGTGTTTCAGTTTTACCTCAGTGTTTCATGTTAGCACGCTGTTTATGTCACGTCTGTCACTGAATATATGGACCGTCTATAAAATTACATACGACATGGATACACACATTTCTTACTTAAACATCATTTGAAGAGAATTAACTTGCTAGCTATAAAGAGGCAGCGTTGAAAAGATATTGTGCTGCCGGCTTCCGGCAAGCTTCCGGCTTTGCTACTGTTCGGACGCTTTTGCTTACTGCTCCGCGCTTTTGATACAAACATCACGAAAAAAGGAGACTTTTTGCCTTCCACTGCCAGCAGTTTACATTCCGGAGACGGGAAAACACAGCTGCCTACTTTCAACAGACAAGAAAGAAAATGCCTCTTCTGGAATCTACTTGCTGCACAAACTGCCACAGACTTTTACAAAGGATTGTGGTTTTAGAAACAAAGTTACTCGCTGGACTTCCAAAACAGGCGGAACACACAGAAGATCATCATCACGGACCCCCTCAGCATACAGCCGGTGAGTCCTGTGAATCTAGTCAATATCGACAGTTTAGAAGTGTAGAGGAACAAGCCAAAACTGATCGACACACAAATCGATGGCACAAACAGGGAGCGAGACCCAAAAGCACTCGAGACATCAGACTATCAAGAGTATCTCGTATTGCTGCGGTATCATTCTCTACCCCAGATATGGCAACGACAAGGCTTGCAAAAACTGATGTTTTACCACCCCCTATACAGCTAGAAAACAGATTTGAAGCATTAATGAATGTGGGTGAGGTGCTAACATTGCTATAAACAGGCGCGCAAGGTCGAGCAGACAGCGGCACTCAGCTCAGAGCGCAGCCGAGCCCAGGACTCTGATAGTGGGGGACTCCATTATCAGAAATATCAGTAGCAGAACTACAACTACATGCTGCTGTCCTCAAGCAACCGTCTCTGATGTGAACAAGGAACTTCAGAACATTCTAATGAAGCACAAGACTGCAAATCGAATCATCATCCATGTGGGAAAGAACGATATTCGGAAAGAGCAGTCAGAGCTCCTAAAGAAGGATTTCGGTGAACTCATTGAAACACTTCAAAGACTTGAAATTCAGTCGTTCATCAGTGGACCACTCCCAGCAAGGGGAACTAACATGTTTTCACGGTTGCTTGGACTGAATACCTGGCTACAAAGAACCTGCAGTCTAAAAGGAATCAACTTCATTGACAACTTCAATCTTTTCTGGGGCCATAGACAACTGTTCAAACTGGACGGCCTTCACCCAAACAAACTTGGTGCGAGAGTGCTTAAGGACAATATCTATTTTTCACTCCGGCATCCTTCAGTAGAATGTGTGAGTCCACCCAACATGAATGGCACACACACACTTGGACAAAGTGACGACAGGACATCTCATCAGCTTCAGAGTCATCATGTGGCCAACACAACCAACAGGGACACTGACAACGCCACGCAGCCACAACAAGCACTGCTTATGGACACTTTAGGTGCAGTGTTTTTAGATCTCAAAAAGGCATTTGATACTGTGAATCATGAAATTCTCCTACACAAATTAAATTTATTCAACTTTTCCCAGCAGGCAATGAATTGGTTTAGATCATATTTAGAATCCCGAGATCTGTGTGTTAAAATTAATAATTAAAGATCAGCTTTACGAAATAATAAGATGGGTCTCCCTCAAGGGTCAATTTTGGCCCATTGTTGTTTTCCTAATATGTTAATGATTTTCCAAACTGTTGTAAGCAAACAAAATGTCAGTTCAGTCAGGACTCTCAAGTCAAAAGGAAACTCATAGGCAAACTTTAGTCAACTTTTTATTAGCATAATACTAAAGTTACATTTGGCGGTATGGCTCTGTTCCAAGTTCCCTGTCCTTTCCATGAGCTCCATGAAAGCCAAGACAGGGAAGGAGCAGCCATTTCAGGGGCAACCCTCCTATTTTAAGAATAGTAGAGTAGCACAAACACCCCAACAGACCATACCAGGCAATCCTCCCTGACTCTTCCCGGTCTGGAAGAGCCAGCGGAGGAACCAAATGAGCGTTACCAGACTAAATTTACAATTATCAGCTACGACCAATTCATCATTGGGCTGACCAATCCTCCTTAAATTTAATTACCCAAATTACTTTTAATAAATTGAGCAGCGCAAATTACATTTGAGCCAATGAACCCAGATGTAATGGTCATAAGAAACCCTGAGCTAGAGGGTCCAACTCCTGCAGTGTACAGCTTTGAGATAGCCAATTACTACGTGACGATAGCGTGACTTGAAATAAAGTAAACACACCCAATAGCGGTTGAAGCCATACATTTATTTATGAGCTGCACTCATAGCTTTTTGAGCCTCAAGGATGGCTTGAGTGTCAGGTCGTAAGTAGCGTTCGTAAGCCGCAGAGGACCATCGCCCCATGGCCTTCAAGGTAGAGACGGGTTGAAGAGGCAGCAGTTGTAGCAGCCCCTATGCGTAGAGAATGAGCTGTGTAGCGTTCTAGGGGAAGACCACAGTATTGGCAGAGAAGGCGTAGATGAGAGGACAACCAGGCTTTGGACATTGGCTTCCCCTCCTCAGTGGCAAACAATGGGTCCTGTGGACCAGATTGTGGACGTTTTTCAAGTAGGGCAACATGGAAGACAAGGGACAAAAATCTGAGTTAGAACCAGAGACATAAATTACAGTGCCTTCTTTCTCTCTATCAGTTTTAGAATGCTTTAAATATATGGTGAAATATTGTGAATAAATCGTTACATCAGAAATTGTGAGGTCTTGTGATGGATTAAAAGTATTAGTGCGTGTCGTAAACTCGCCCCCTCTTAGAAAACCGTAGAAAGCTGTAAGGCCGACTCTAGCATTGAATCAGTGTAAGCCCCAAAGCATCCTGCTCTTAAACGTGATATTAACTTTGACAAAAGTGAAAGAGTAAAGGGTAGACGCTGATCGTTGCCTTGAGGTTTCTCTCTTTTGAGGCCATTTAGTAAGAGGCGAATCGATGGGTTTCCCAGTAAGCTGATGGTAGATGGATCCAGGCAGCGCAGGTGGAATTGGATGCCGGCGATCATACTTTTAATGCTTGAAGGCTGGATTTTTTGAGATTCATAACAGTGGACTATAAAAGCACAAACATATGTGACATTAACTGGTATAACAGCAATGGAAAAAGTAGCACAGAAGGAACCGAAGTGAGACCAAGCAGAGCCATAAATTTTTAATGTACTTCTAGCCAAACCATGGCGCATATAGTGAGCTGCAGAGTGCAAGTATGATTGTAAAGTTATGGCTAATCTAGAATGGTTTGGCTGAAAGAGGGACAGAGCAGGCTGGATGGTGCTGCCTCCGGGCACAGAAGGTGGAATTTCTGAAATTCAAACCGAGACAAAGAATCAGCAATTTGGTTGTTTAAGCCAGGAATGTGAGCAGCCCGAAAATGAAATTTACCTAATATAGATAGCCAAGTAAGGCGCCTAACAAAACGATTTATGAATGGTACAGAGGAGCGTCCCTTATTAATAATTTGAACGGTTGCTTCGTTGTCGCAAAAAAAATAATAATTTGTTTCCTCGACCAGTGTTTACCCCACAAAATACAAGCTATAACAACAGGGTACAACTCCAACAGTGCAGTCGACAGGGTATTAACAGGTACAGATAACAATTCAGGTGGCCATGTACTAGCGAACCACTGTCCGTTAAACACCCCCCCAAAACCAATGGAAGGCGCAGCATCTGTGTATAATTTAAGGGTTGTGGAAGACTCCAAATCATCAAAAATTAAGATGACCTAGTAGAGAAAGCAAATCTCTTTTAGAAAAAGAATCAACTTTTATAGCACTTTCCATTATTTCTCTGATACGATTTAATTTCTCCGAAGGCAGGGAGGCTTGCATTAGGTTAGAATCTAATGTGATTCCTAAAAATTCGATGGTTTTAAGAGGACCTAGTGTTTTTTCCTCAGAAAGAGGGACACCCAAATCATTGAAAGTGTACTTTAATGCTGAAATGCAATGATCGGATTTAACATGCGGGTAGTCTACTAGCAGAAAGTCATCTAAGAGATGAAGTACAAACGGTAATTTGCAGTTATTAAGAAGAATCCAACAAAGCGCCTCTGACAGAGTGTCAAATATTTTTGGGCTACTGCGACAGCTGAAGGGGAGCCTAACTGAAAAATATAGTTTATTTCTCCATTTGACACCGAATAAATGCCATTGAGAGGGATGTAAAGGCATGACTTTAAATGCATCCGAGATATCCGCTTTAGCTAACCATGCTCCTCTACCTGCCTTTACAATTAACTTGATTGCATCATCAATGGTAGCATAGCACAGAGAAAAAGGAGCTAGAGGAATAAGGCTATTAATACTTTGAGCTGAATCATTATGAGGGGCAGACAGATCAATAATTAAACGCTTCTTTCCTGAATATTTACGAGTCGCAATTCCTATGGGATTGATTGGGAAAACTGAAAAGGGAGGATCATCAAATGGCCCGATCATAAAACCCTTGTTAAACTCTTTCTCCAACAATGAATCTACAATTTCAGGTTCCTTTAAAGCAGAAAGTAAATTTTTCCAGACAAGAGAAATATTAGGCATCCAACACAATCCTGCAAGAAAACCTTGAACAAGACCAGTTAATAAGTAATTGACAAAACAGCGATTAGGGTGATTTTTTAAAGCCCGACCCAGCTTAGAAACGTTGACTGGGGTTGATGGTTTTATTTCTTTTTCTCCTTTCTCACAAATCGGGTTCGTCTCGGGCACACAGACTTCGGGTGACCGTCTCCAGAGTAACTACAAGCATGAATATATTTACATTTAAAGAATTTGCAAACATTTTCATTAAAATTATAACACAATGGAGTGGCAAATTGTGTCACCTTAGGATTAGGCTGAAGATTTGAGCCAGGCTTAGGAGAAAAAGTGACAGTTTTGGGGCACAGATTGGGTGTGTGAGTGTGAGAGCCACAGATCGAACAAGAAAGAGCTTGATGGCCAGTAAAGTGTCTACTGATGAGCGTTAGGTCGATTACGGACCAGTCCAGTCTCTGATTGAACCTCTGAATAAACATGGCAGCTTTTGCGGAGAAAGACTTATGATATTCATAAAACAGTGTTCCTCCATAAGTGACAGCTAAATCAGCGATGATGGCTAAATATGTGTCTAGCTCGGCTCTACGGGATGGAAAGACTTCACATATGACGTCCCTGTAAACCCCAAATGCCACGACGAATTCGGCTAGAGTCAAAGTTTTCGAAAGTCGAGGGTCATTGTCTTTAAGCATGACGGATATATCTCCGCAATCTACAACACGACCATATATCTTTGAAAGCAGCCAAGTTATACATGCATGCAATGATTTTTTCACACTGTGTGACTGTCTGGAGTGAGGTTTCTCAACTGACTATTAAACCTGTTACATCCTTATATAAACAAACACTAAAAGTTTTGGATAAGAAACCAACCAGATGGCATCACTGTAACATTTTACAAAAACATAGATTGCTTAGTTTTGAAAATTTTATAAATTCATCTCTTATTAAAATGTTTTTTTAAAATGTTTAAATAATCTTGCGCCAAAAGTTATGCAAATTAATATCAAAACAGAGTAGTAAGGGGATCACTACAAGAGGTGCAACTACACAGAACTGTATAGCACCACAGAGAAAAACTACATTTGCACAATCTACATTTTCAGTTCAAGGTACATTGTTATGGAACGGTTTGCCAGCTGAATTGAAAATGCAAACACAGTTGAATATTTTTCAAACAAAACTGAAAAAGTGGTTCAAACAAAAGCAGATATGTGAACACTGATGGTTGTACAGAGTCTCAGCTGTTTATTCCATTTTATTTTATAATGCCTGTGATTGTAGCCATTACTACAAAGTACCTGAACGCAGCCAAAGTCTATCAACTTAAGCTCCAAAGTGTGTTTTCTCAATAAGATATTCTTTGGATGAATATCATTATGAAAAACACATGTTCAAAAACATGTTCAACGCAGAGCTGAACTGCTTGCACAGCCTGACGCATGATGACCCACACTGTTGACATGTTCAAGAGATGGTGCTAGCTAGCTAAATTAAATGAACTTAATTGAAAATAAATGTTTGCTTCAGTAAAATGTATCTTGTTGTTGTTATTATGATCATAGGCTTACCATTGGTTGGGACAAAGTCTAAGGACTCTGGGACAGGTGACGGCTCAGGATCATCCAGCTCTGGCTGAGGAGGCACAAGCGGCTCCACTCAATTCCAGTCTCTCCACACCGTCCTCAGGGATGAGCAAGTTGACGTCTGGTGTAGAGTTGTCTAACTGTGGGTCTATTGTGTGCTGGGAGCAGCAGAAGGAGAGCTTTGCAGCCTTACGTACTTTCTTAAAGAAAGAAGCCATGATCATCTTCCAGCTTGTATGTCTTTCTGAAACTAAGAAAAACAAAGAGAAAATACTATTAGCGACAACTATGACCCAGGGCTATCATCATTACCTAAAACTATTCATTTTATTAACTAGATAATTTTAATTTCACCTGTTGAGCTCTTCTCCATGACACTCTGAGTGTCGCGGCTCAACTGTCTCTCTACACTCTCCTCAGAGATGGACGATAATGTTGAAGACAAAGTCCAGTCTTGATTTATCAAATTTGCACAGTGTGTTTCTGTAAAGTCTGCACACTATGTTTAGACTCGTGTATGGTCTGCACACTGTGCTCTCAGATATGAAGAGGATTTCACTCGTGCTGTCTCTTTAGACTGAAGCTGGACTAACTCTCAAATGAAACTCTGAATCACTCGTTCACAAGATT
>NC_133364.1:49238642-49273310 GCF_049309525.1 Garra rufa
ATTGACGAGCAGCTCTGAAACAGCCAATCAGAGCAGAGCTCATTAATATTCATGATGCTTCCAAATAAGGCAAAAACAGAGCATTTGATTCTAGGGACAAATCCTAGGGTTGTAAATGGACCTGTAAAACCATTTCTGGAGATTTTTTGCCCTTTCCTATGCCATATACCTTCTATGTAGATATCAGAGAACAATTTAAAATATTCTCTCAATGCATTCTATGGCACCTTTAAATAAAATCAAATGTATCTGAATGCAAAAGAATTTTGTTTCGATTTATTAAACTTTCACTTGCAATTAATGCAATTACATGTGTTTTTAGGTAAATTTAAGTGATTTAGAACAACAATTGACAGTATTCCTCAACAGATGTAAAGTACAGTACAGTACATAAATCTCCCGACATTTTTCCTAAGAAATCTTTTTTATAATTATTCATAAACACCGACTCAGTGGAACAAGTTAGAAACCGTCAAAAAGAGAACTGTTGTGTAACACATTCTTTAACATATGAACAGATTTCAACACCTGATATTTCATCACGTTTAACAAAGAATTATCCATAGAAAGATCCTCTCAAGACAAGCCATTGTATCTACTGCACAACACTCTTGAAATAAACAAACAAACAAACCATAAGTTTGCATTGAAGCCATTCTTTAACGAGTGGAATGACAACCGAAATGTTGTCATTCAAATGTAATATATTAGATAGTCTTGTTCTGCGTTAATTGTTGCACAGAGCGTGCAATATTAAATAAAGAGACGGACAGGGAGTACCAAACAACTTAAGGCTTTAATCCACTGTGCTGCAGTATTACAGGTTCACCAGCCCTAGTCGATCTTTGCAGTCTGAACTGAACAGTTTGAAACACACGTTTCAGCACATGTGCATTTGATGTGAAACAAGTCATTTCTCTCTGGCTTTCTGTCTGTTTGATACTGTATTCTCTCTGTGTTGTCGCACATATGCCTGCTTATGAGTCATTCTAAATAATTAGAAATATGACGATTATAGTTTCTCTCAATAACAAATTATTTGTTCGCTGTTTTTCTATTTATGTCTATTTGTGGCCTTCCACAAGGCTCTTTTTAGCTCCTTCTCTCTTCCCTGGACAGTTTTTTCTGTCTTTAGATCTCCACATGTGCGTAACCTTGGTGTCCTCATTGAGCAGCATTTAAAATTTGATAAACATATCTCTGCTGTTATCGGATCTAGCTTTTATCAGCTTCAACTACTGTCTAAAATGAAACACTTTCTCACTCCCAAAAACTTTAGCTGACAAAAACAGCTTTATGCTGTTGAAGCATTCGTTACGTCTCGTCTAGATTACTGCAATTCTTAATATTGCGTCGTATCTAAGTCTCAAATTGCTCGTCAATAGCTTGTCCAAAATGCGAAGGCGAGACTTCATCATAAATGCCATAAACATAAACACATCACTCCGATTCTGAAAGCTCAATGGCTTCAATGCAAACTTATGGTTTGTTTGTTTGTTTGTTTATTTCAAGAGTGTTGTGCAGTAGATAAAATGGCTTGTCTTGTGAGGATCTTTCTATGGATAATTCTTTGTTAAACGTGATGAAATATCAGGTGTTGAAATCTGTTCATATGTTAAAGAATGTGTTACACAACAGTTCTCTTTTTGACGGTTTCTAACTTGTTCCACTGAGTCGGTGTTTATGAATAATTATAAAAAAGATTTCTTAGGAAAAATGTCGGGAGATTTATGTACTGTACTGTACTGTACTTTACATCTGTTGAGGAATACTGTCAATTGTTGTTCTAAATCACTTAAATTTACATAAACACATGTAATTGCATTAATTGCAAGCGAAAGTTTAATAAATTAAAACAAAATTCTTTTGCATTCAAATACATTTGATTTTATTTAAACTAGGCCATACTGCACTGTAAAAAATGATTGACTTTTTGTTTGGCGAATGAGTCATGACTGAGTCTTTGGTCTAACTGCACAATGAATTAGAACAACTTGAACAGAAATGGAAAGCTTGAAATAACCTTTAACCACGCACAAAGTATCTCTTTTGTTTAATGCATCTTGTAATATTTCATGTATGCAATCAATAGTATAACTGTAAATGTTATTACTGTAATATTACTGGTATTGTAGCTTTGATCTTTGATCCAGTACTGAACAGGTGATGCTAGAAGTTTTTTAAAGAATTGTTGGCCAGTCAGCTCACGCGTATCACACATTACAAGCTAAAAGTGCCATTTAAGTCACATGGATCTATTTGCTTTGAATCTTTTCCATTTGCAAGTAATATATTTCCACCTGTGCATTTTTCACTCAAAAAAATGATTCTACCACACTGTAGAGTTAATTTAAAAAAATCTTTTTCATTTAACACCATTGTGTTAGGTTTCCCATTTAAACAATTGCATTGTGTTAAACTGATTTGAAACAGTTTCGTTTTGGTTCAACTCAATATTTTCATTTTGAAAGAACGTATTTCAATTAAGCAGAGTTGAGAGTAGATAAATTATTTTACTTGTGTAACTAGGAAGTGGATTCCCCCTTCCCATCATGCTTTGCACACGGCTGGATAAGGAGAGTAAATGTTGAAATAAAATGTTATTTTATGCATTTTTTTAATAAAATGATGAAATTGGGAGACTTGTTAATGTTTAATGTTCTTTTATGTTTGTATTTAAAACAGTTTCTGGTATGGTAGTGTTTTTGGGGGTTACCATTGTGGTGAATGCATAGAGCATGTGCTTGGGTTGAGGACCTGATAACATAAGTTAAAGTTGTTTTAATAATAAAATAAACAACTACTTTGGGCATGCCATGGATGTAACAAAGCCATCTTATGGCTAATGCCTAATAAGTTGGTTAATGCCTAAAGTTAAGTAAATCCAATGTATCATTTTTTGAGTGTAGAAGAATTTCTGCCTAGTTATTTGTTTTCCAGTTAAATGTTTTAGATTGAGTTCAACAAGCATAAAATAATTACTTCATAAACGTATCAATTTCATTGAAACTATATTTGATCAAATTGAGTTGGCCCAACTCAATTACATTTTATTGCATGAATTTGTTTTTTATGAGTTGGGGTCACACATATTTATTGGATGGAAATCCTGCCCTCAATTAAATTGAGTTCATCCAATGACTTATTTTTTTGAGTGTAGAATATTAAGGCATAAAATGGCATGATTTATAATTCAGATACAGGTTCACACAAAAACAAAACATATTGTACAATGGAATGTCAGCCTTTACAACATTAAAAGGGATACAGTAAATCGAGTTTATAATTTATTATATTTTATTTAAAACATAAATAGTACGGTCTTAATTGTTTAGATTTTTAGAAGGCATATTAACATCTTTCACATTTACAACTCTATGTGTTTGCTGCATAAAAACTAGGTCGATAATTGCAATAATTTGACCATAAATAGCTGAAAAATTTGGAAATAAAAATTCATTCTCTGTCACAAGGGGGCGCTTTAGGAGCGCTGAAATACTACGGTTTCCATGGGAACGGCTGAACAACAAGCAGCAGCATTAACGCAGTTTTATCAGACATGAAATGAAAATGCAAACGACACGTTTCTGAGGACAGTCGGTTCCAGGGGCGTTGCTAGACCCTTTTTACTGGGGCACATGCCCCAGTAAAAATATGCAGTGCCCCAGTAAAATCTCAAATTTGAGTTATAATTTACGTTGATAATCCCAAAATAAAGACATTAAACTACTTGCAACATTGAATTAACGAGTAATGGGGGCCTGTGCCCCAGTAGAGCTTTAGGTCTAGCAACTCCCCTGGTCGGTTCCCTTCATTTTCATTCATATAAAGACATCAGTGCCACGTGCATGCATATTTATTCAATGACATCATTGCCTTCTGAAGTTTAATCCAGCCCTATCGCGTTTCTCGTCTTCACGTCCCCAAATGTAAGACCTCTTAAATTATAATTAAGTATTTTCTTATACTATTTAACAAAACTTTTTATGGCCTTAAATTTGACACAACCTAATTGAAGAGTTTTTAAGGACCTGCAGGAGCCCTCCTTTATGATAGATTTACGATTAATTTTTTTTTATTTTTTTACATGACGACATGAACATTATCGGCAGCTATTTCAGAGCAGACTACACATGCACAAACTATGAACAATTATAAATACTCGTGCATAATCTCTTTCCTTCACGTCATTCTTATGATAATAAGTAACATTAAATCTGGTGAAAACACCACTTACCAGCAGCCACGAACGTGTCTATCCTTGGCCTTATTTTATAAACATGTTCGGATCGTCCTGAACTTCCGGGTGGGGTCGTCACGTGACGAGGGTCATTCTATTACAGCAAAAATATTATTAATTAATTTTACTAAAAGTTCGATTGGACAGGCTGTCGCGAATTCGATATTTTTATAAATATTTTATTTTTATATTATGACATAAAAAAAAACTTAACAAAAGGGCACTTTGATCACTAGGAGCCAAAAGGGCAGGTGCTCAAGCACCCTCCGCCCCCCCCTGCACGTGCCTGCTGTGTTTCATATTTACAGTGAATACGTTTTTCGTTATTTACCTCAAAAGAAAGGAAGTGAAACGTGACAACATGCCCCGTAGGTGGGGTACATTGTAACATCTGAGGGGCACGTTGTAACACGATCATATGACAGCTTAAAATGTTATCTGATCGAATGAAGGAAATATACACAACAAACTAAAATATTTTGTCAGTAAAATACATGTGTTAACTTTTTCAAATGAAGTAATGACGTTTTTTTTTTTTTTTTTTTTTTTATAAAAATGATATAATTTTTAATTATTGCAACAATGCTTTGAACGGCCCTGATCGCAACACACAGCTGTACAGTAGTTCAAAACAATGTGGACAAATAAATGAAACACATATAGACATTCAGAAAAACACTCCCGTCCCTCCACACACAGCTCTCATAGAACAGGACACACATAAACGAGCCAAAATGCTTTACATTTTTTGAAATAATAACATCTGAACATTAAACATTGATTGTCAGCCTTTATTCGCCTGTTTCTTGTGATTACATATCAAAATCCTTAGAAGTAAATAGTGTAAATTGCACCGCTAATGTCATAGAATAGCATAGTTTAATAACAGCGGGGCATATTGTAACACAGTGTTACATCTTTCCCCAGCTGTGCGACTCGAGTTTAAAACAGGTTACTGTCTTCTGCTGGTTTGTCAAGCACTAAACTGATAAATAACAAATTGGAGAAATAGCAGACAAACAATAACAAAAATAGCAGTTTTGTCTAACTTTAAATTATTCCTAAAAACAGAAATGAAAAGTTTATTTCAGCCAGAAATGTACTTTTACTATGGTAAAATAAATATTCAGCGATCTCTTCAAAATGCTTTTGAATTTTGGTGACCTTTTTTCTCTGCATAGTGTTGCTATGGCAACTAGTAAATACCGTAAATTTGGTTATGCTAGCGTGTGTGGAAATATTTGAACCACGTGTGTTACAATTAACCCCGCGTTAGGTTGTGCCCCGCTCACCCCTATATCACTCTCTACAAACAACGAATTAATTCAAAAACAGCAGTTTTACCACCTCGTTGCTGAGGAATATAATGTACACTGTAACCGATTTTTGTAATTTGAACAGTATTTTACTGTAATATCTACAGTAAGATACTGTAAAATGTATATACAGTATTTTACTGTAAACTGCAAAGGATTATGGGAAAATATATGAACACTACTGTAATTCTCCACTACTCTAAATCCGTTTACAGTAAACTACTGTAAATTTACAGTAGTGAACTTGCCCGCGAAAAATTGACCAATGGCAAGGGAGATTTTTTTTTCTCCTGTTGAGAGGAAGTGGCGGTAAAAAGGACAAAAGAGAAATGTTGCATCAATAACTCGACAAAAAGGTTAGTATATTATTTCTGTTTTATGAAAAACTGAACAATTTTAATTTGTTTGCACTTGTTAACAGCAAACTAACAATATTCATCGTGTTTTTCATGTCGGTAGCCTTTTTTTCTGACTGACGGCCGGGGCGCCGCCATAACGGTGAAAACATGGACTGGTGAGTAAATTAAGGTGACCTATATTAGTCGAAATAAACTTTATTTAAACTGAGAAACACGTTTGTATATTCGGCTGCCCTTTAATGCAAGTTAGTTCGTCTGACGAGCCCTTACTCAAGCTTAACAGCAAACTGAGGTGAAATACTGAGGTAAAGTGCGTTAAGCAACACCACTGTTTCTGTGGAGATTTTAAACTGTATTTTCAAGCCCTTCTTTTGTTTGTTATTTCCAAGTTTCTGGTCTGGATGTCGTCTGTAACGTCGGAGCACGGAGGTGTATTTTGGATCTTCTTCTGTGAATGACTGCCATAGTATCGACGATAACATGAACTGGTAAGCTAATAATGTCAGTAAGCCGAAGTTGACAAACTTAACGTTAGTCACAGAGCAGCATAATATCTTTTCAACGCTGCCTCTTTATAGCTGGCAAGGTAATTCTCTTCAAATGATGTTTAAGTAAGAAATGTGTGAATGAATGTCGTATGTAACTTTATAGACGGTCCCTTCAGTGACAGACGTGACATAAACAGCGCGCTAACATGAAACACTGAGGTAAAACTGAACACCGCGGTTAACTGCATCTTTTGTGTTTTATTTTCAAGTTTGTGGTCTCGTGGTCATGTCGTCTGCATCGGAGGTGTATTAGAGTCTTTTCTGGTGATTGCCGTCGTCGCGGTGCAAACAACAGGTGAGCTTCCCCTTTCATCAATTTAACTAAGTTAATGTTAACGTTACTAAATTAGCCAAATTAGCCACAGTCTGCTGTTCTCCACTGACTTGCAGAACAGGTTAACTTTTTAAAGAGAGTAACGAGCTAGCAATATATTAATATAGCAAGTTTTGCTAATAAATATGATAAATGCTTATTTTATTAAAAATGTAAATTGTATTACTGTACAGTAGTTGTCTTTTCTGATCATAAACTATAGTAACACTAAAAGGGTGTTGTGACACTGTCTGTTACAGGAGATTTCTCCAAGCACTAACTGGATGCTGACCATCAGATGCAGAATCATCATACAGCCAGCTGTCCATTTTACAGACATGCAGAATAAGGTAACCTAAAACACATTTTGTTTTACATTGCATTTACATTCATGCATTTTTCAGATGCTTTTATCCTAAGCAAGTTATATTGTATTTATATTGTTATTTATTGTATTTCGTACGGCACGGCTATTCAATTAGATCCATTTGAGGGCCAGATTATCGAACTGGAAATTTGAAGCGGGCCAAGGGGATGGGGGCCGTCCCGATCTTTTTCTAGGGGGCCTATACAATTACATTGAAATGCATATTCACTAAAATGAACTAATATTACCAACACCAACATCTATAAAAGGTTAAGGTGCTGTCTGTCAATCAATAAAAAAAAATGAATAATTGCATATTTATATATTTATACTGTCATAATTTCACAATGAACCTCCAAATTAAGGTAGAAACAACAAAGTATTTTTAAATGTGTGTTTAATAGCATCTTTTTACCAAGTAGCCTATTATTAATGAAGTATTGATATCAATATTGCTACTGGTGTCTCTATTAAATGGATTTTCTCTCAGTTTTACATATTAATTATGTCCATTCAACATTACAGTAGAATTGAAAGCCCGACATTTAATAGGCTCTGAAATATATAACAGCTTTTAATTTAGGTGATTTTAAAACAATCTTTACATAAACTATAAATTGTATATGCATAAAATATACAGATTATTATTGCCATATACTGGTTATAATCGTTATTTTATGTTTTTAATTTGACATAAGTGTTTGTTTACCACAAAGTATATTTTGGCCATCAAGATAACATTCAAATTGGATCATAAGAGCTTTAAAGTGCTTAAAATGGTTTTGCAAAATGCTTAAAAGTCATTGAAAAGTGCTTGAATTTCTATCTCAAAAGGTTGTACAAACCCTGAAATTAATACTGTAATAACATTCGACTTTGCATAAGTTGGTGTTACTTCTGGTTGTTTGACCTACATCAGCGCTGTTAATAACAGAATTCTGATTCATCATGCAAATGAATGATTCTCACTGATCTTTCAGCAACCAACCTTAATTCATTCTGGGCGAAATCAAATACTTTTCACTGGATCTCGCAGCACTGTGCAGTAACAGTGTCGCGAAATCAACTTTGGTTCCCGAGGCTGTTCTGAGCTTGGACAAGTGTTTTTGCGTTGCGATCGGAGCTGATAAACGGTCCGCGCTGCGCAGCTCAAACGTGGCGCGCTTTGGTTTCTCTTTCGCTTTGTTTGTCGTTTAATGTTTCTCATATGAAACAGAAATAGCAGCGCGTATGAGTTGAATTACGCGGTGGTCGCGCCATCGCGCCCGCTCACAAAATTTAGTCGCACCGGCAGAAAAAATGCGACCATTTGGTCGCAGTCTGGAGCTCTACAAGCGCTTGTCAAATCTGCCGTCTATTGATGATGTTGCGATCTCCGGTAGATTGTTGTTGTTCTTGGCTCTCTAGCTTTTCTTTTTTTGGCTGGCCCGCCGCCTAGTGGACAAACTAATATTAGTGCAAAAACCATTCAAGCCACCTGCTGCTCCCTCGGGCCGGACGAAGATGATTGGCGGGCCGCCAATTGAATAGCCCTGGTCTAGGCTGTTTTAATAAGAATCGCGGGCAAGCACTGACAAGAACTTTATGTATGTGCGCAGCACAACTCTTGCTCTCTCTCTCTGTCTCTGTGCGTTTGTGTGCATCAATTAAAGCAGCGCATTAATATAGAACGGTGATTAAATTGACTTGGAACTACCTGTGCATTAAACGGTTTTACTGCATACCTCCCAGCCAATCAGAATCTAGTATCCAGACATTCCATGGAATAAAATGGCTTGTCTTGTGAGGATCTTTCTATGGATAATTCTTTATGTTAAAGGTGATGAAATATCAAGTGTTGAAATCTGTCCATAATATGTTGAAGAATGTGTTACACAACAGTTCTCTTTTTGACGGTTTCTAACTTGTTCCACTGATTCTGTGTTTCTGAATAAGTATAAAAAAAGGTTTCTTAGGAAAAATGTCGGGAGACTTATGTACTGTACTGTACTTTACATCTGTGTACAGAATACTGTCAATTGTTGTTTTTTTTTAGTTCGGCGAATGAGTCATGACTGAGTCTTTGGTCTAACTGCACAATGAATTAGAACAACTTGAACAAACATGGAAAGCTTGAAATAAGCTTTAACCACGCACAAAGTATGTCTTTTGTTTAATGTGCATGCAGCAAAAATATTAAGCCATGATGGCGCAATACTTCAGCAAAGTAAAAATTGCACTATCCGCCATGTTTCTGAAACTTTGCTGATCAAGAAGGGAGCAAATGAGTGTCACATTTGGATGAAAACAGATGAGACTTAATTTACTGCAGATAATGAATCAAATACACTGTTAGACATTTCAAAGGGTTTTTACAGTAACTTACTGGCAACACTGTTATAATGTAATGTATAATCTACTACAGTTTACTACTGTAATTCATTTATTTGAATATGTTCATTCGATTTTATCATTTTTATATTGAATTAATTTTAATTTGATTTAATTCATTTGGGTACTACTGACATTCAAAATTAAACAGACTAATTAATACAAAATATCAAATTCTTCATTTAAATATTGCATATAACAAAAATACAATAAATACAGTCTTCCGATACTTGAACAGGTTATCTTCAATATTTCACCTGTCTGACTGTTTGCAGTGCATTATATTGTATCCTCTGGATTTAGCCTTACAAAGAATATTTAGGCAACATTAAAAATAATAGGGGAAAAAATTATATAAGCAGCTAAAGAATACATATCATCTGCATATTCCAGGTGCAGTAGATAAAATGGCTTGTCTTGTGAGGATCTTTCTATGGATAATTCTTTATGTTAAAGGTGATGAAATATCAGGTGTTGAAATCTGTCCATATGTTGAAGAATGTGTTACGCACCAGTTCTCTTTTTGACGGTTGCTAACTTGTTCAGAAACACCTACTCAGCGGAACAAGTTTAGAAAAGATGCAGGTGTGTAAAGAGAAATTTCGTAGGAAAATGTCCGGAGACTTATGTACTGTACTTTACATCTGTGTACAGAATACCTTCAATATCATTGTCGCTTAAACACATGTAATTGCATTAATTGTAAGAAAAAGTTTAACAAATCTGAACAAAATTAATTTGCATTCAAATACTTGAACAGAAATATAAAGCTTGAAATAACATTTAACCGTGGTTTAATCCAAATAATGTAAATAGTAAATTGTGTAGCATAATGTAAGTTTAGGATTAACAAATACACTAATTTACACACAAAATAAATAAAAAATGTCTAGCAAAAACTTTAATAAGACTATATTAGGCTGAGTGTGTAATTGTGGATGGACAGCTGACTCTTGTTTTTTTATTCTTCAAATTCTGGTGGTTATTATATCGATTATATACATTAATATTACAAGATCGGATATTTGAATTTTGTTCGGTAACATAAAATTTTATTTTAAATCTTTTACTTAAAATAAAATATTGTATTTTCAGCAGCCACATTTCTTGGTCCACACACGTGATCACATTCGGATACAAGAAATTATAATAATGCAGTCAAAAACCACGATTAATTCAACTCCTGAGTCCATACAGTAAAAAAAAAAAAAAAAAAAAAAAAACACTTTATAGACACTTTACTTTAAAGATACTTTGAAACTTTGCGTGGTTAAATGTTATTTCAAGCTTTCCATTTCCATTAAACCAAAGACTGTAGTTAGACTTATTCACCTTACTAATTGTCAACAATTTTTTACAGTGCAGTGTAGCCTACTCTAAATAAAATATTTATAAATAATTATAAATTATTATGACGATTATAGCTTCTCTCAAAAACAAATTATTTGTTTGCTGTCTTTACTTTACTTATGTCTACACATCACTCAGATTCTGAAAGCTCTTCAATGGCTTTAATGCAAACTTATGGTTTGTTTGTTTGTTTATTTCAAGAGTGTTGTGCAGTAGATAAAATGGCTTGTCTTGCGAAGATCTTTCTATGGATAATTCTTTAAGTTAAAAGTGATGAAATATCAGGTGTTGAAATCTGTCCATATGTTGAAGAATGTGTTACGCACCAGTTCTCTTTTTGACGGTTTCTAACTTGTTCCACTGAGTCGGTGTTTCTGAATAAGTATAAAAAAAAGATTTCTTAGGAAAAATGTTGGGAGATTCATGTACTGTACTGTACTTTACATCTGTGTACAGAATACTGTCAATTGTTGTTCTAAATCACTTAAATTGACATAAAACACATGTAATTGCATTAACTGCAAGCGAAAGTATAGATAAATGATGTGCAATATAGTTAAAATACATTCAGACTGTGTTTAAGAAGACCATGTAGATATATGGTCTTTCGGGTCCTGGTATGCCCCCTTGTGGTTATACGTTTTTCTATTCAGAGGATAAAAATATCAAAAACAATGCCTCATCAGTTTGAGCCCGAGCCTGATCTAGAGAATATTATTGAAATGGATCAACCTATACAAGCACGACTCTTACAAAACGATTCAGAATAGTATTGGGCTTTTTTTTGGTTTGTTTTTGATATTTTTTAGATATGTATTTACACTACTCACAAAAAGTTAGGGATATTGTGAGAGACTCAGTGGATGTCATACATACAGTGTTGGTTTTACTTCAGACATTTTTGGGATAGGGAGGCAATTGTATTGGGGTGATAGACACACGTCATTTTGTGTTTTCCATGTAATGGTCTCATTGTGCACAATGATTATTGAGGCCAATACCAAAAGACAACCATTTTCAATGTGACATCAATTTCAACATTATGTGGGTATAAAAAGCTGTTATTGTCAGCAAGTCATTCCAAGTTGATCATTTAAACAGCCATGAACACACAACGTCACTTAACGGACAAGCAGCGCAACCTGGCCATGGGGCGCCTTCGGGTCGGTGGCAGACAGCCAGATGTTGCTTGTGAACTTGGTGTGTCTCAAAGTGTCATCAGCAGACTTGCATCAAGACACAGAACTACTGGCAGAGTTCATGACAGACCCAGAAGTGGAGCCTCACTAGTGACAGACCGCAACGATGACCAGTACCTAAGGACCTATGCACTCAGACAAAGTTATGCAACTGCCACACAGCTGCAGGCCCGTTTATGAGATGTGAGCGCTACTAGGGTTTCCAGACAAACCATTCGCAAACCAACTCCACCGCTTTGGCTTGAATACCAGACGACCGTTGCAGGTGCCTCCACTGACACCAAGACACCGCGGTGAACGTTTGCAGTGGGCACTAGACCATGTGACCTGGACAATGCAGCAGTGGTCTACCGTCCTGTTCACTGATGAGTGTCGGGTCACCTTGCACAGAAATGATGGTCATCAGCGTTTCAACATGGTCCCGCAGGGTTTCCTTTGGTGGAGGAGGTGCAACAGTCTGAGCAGGCATCACCAATCAGCGCAAAACAGATTTGGTTATTGTAGATGGCTCAGTCACTGCACGTTCTTACCTCAGAGACATAATAGAATCCACCATCATCCCCCAATTCTGCCAGCCCACCCCCAACTTTCTGTTCACGGATGATAATGCTCTACCACATCGTGGCAGAATTGTTACCACTCGACTTCAGGAAGTTGAAGGGCCTCATTTAGCCATCAATGTCCCCTGACCTGAACCCCATAGAGCACGTCTGGAACCAGCTGAAGCAGAGACTGCATGATCGTACCCCACCCCCACCAGGCAAGTGTTTAACAATGAAGCTTCACAATATACGTCAGATATGATTTCATTTCATATTCTATACATGATATTCATTTGAACTACTTGTACAGATTACATTTTGATATTTGGTTAGTTTGAAATGAAAATAACATTTTGAACAAAACTAAACAGGGCTTGAAATTAACTTTTTAACTTGGTAGCACAAAAAAAATAAAAAATAAGGAGCACCACAACTGCCAACTGAGCAGATCAGCCAGCACTCATCCCGGCAGTTCTTTTTAGTAATGCACCAAACTTAATTCTTCATGGCTGATTCTGATTGCTGATGCTTTACAAGGAAATGGGCTGACTTTGGATTCTGAAAGGCTTTTTATAAATATTTATTTTAAACCTTAAGCAAGGGAGGGACAAGAATAAATTAAAATATGAGTATATGAACAAGATGTTTATTTTCTCTATAAAAGGGAGGTTCATTTAAATTATAGGAAACCACTGCATTTTTAAACAATCTGGTAGAAATAACAAAAAATAAACTACACAATTCTTTCTTATACATGTAATTGCATTAATTGTAAGAAAAGTTTAACAAATCTGAACAAAATTAATTTGCATTCAAATACATTTGATTTTATTTAGAGTAGGCTACACTGCACTGTAAAAATTGTTGACATTTAGTATATAAAATATTGTATTTTCAGCAGCCAAATTTCTTGGTCCACACACGTAATCACATTTGGACATAATAAATTATTATAATGCGGTCATAAAACACGATTTATTCAACTCCCCAATCCATATAGCAAAAAAAAAAAAAAAATTCTAATTCATTGTGTAATTAAACCAAAGACTATAGTTAGACTTATTCACCTAACTAAATGTTTTTTTACAGTGCAGTGTAGCCTACTCTAAATAAAATCAAATGCATTTGAATGCAAATTAATTTTGTTTAGATTTGCTAAACTTTTTCTTACAATTAATGCAATTATGTGACTGCGAGACTTCTTCATAAATGCCATAAACATGAACACATCACTCAGATTTGGTAGTCCCACAAGCGTAGAGGTGTGCGTGCATTTGCGGTAGCAGGGCCACGACTAGGGTTGCCACCCGTCCCTTAAAATACGGAATCGTCCCGTATTTGAGAATGAAATTGCGCGTCCCGTTTTGAATCAATACGGGACGGATTTTTGTCCCGTATTTTTTATATTTTTTTTAAAAGCAGCGTCTCATGCAAATAATCACTGCGGTAAAGCCAGCCGCGGTTCAGAAAAACACGGTCAAGCCAGCCGCGATTGATTTTAAGTGTGCGCGCATTTTACAGTGATTACGGTAGTTTCAGAAACAACGAGGAAACAACACAGAGAGAACGCCCTTGCAGAGCGCTTTAGACGCCCAGGACTGAGAGATAATACTACAAAATGCTCGTGAATTTTTACTTATTTATTTGCATTTCTGCTTTAATATCCGTTTTATTTATTGGTGTACTTGACGGTTCTTTTCTGATAAATGGGACATTATTAGACTTTAGATTCTAATAAGTAGAAAAAGTAGAAAAAAAAAAAACAAAACAATGATCAGTTCTTATTCAGGACGGCCCATATTATTTTTGAGATATGGGACATGATTACATTTTAACGGGGTATATAGATCCCATTTCTAAAAAGTAGAAAAAAACAAAGATCAGTTCTTATTCAGGACGTCCCATATTATATGCAAAACTCATATGAAACCTTTTTACTGCATTTTTGAGATATGGGACATGATTACATTTTAACGGGGTATATAGACCCCATTTCTAAAAAGTAGAAAAAACAATGATCAGTTCTTATTCAGGACGTCCCATATTATATGCACAACTCATATGAAACCTCATATGAACAAAAAGCGTCCCTTATTTTGGGGTATTAAAAGTGGTAACCCTAGATACAGAGAGTATTTCAGCTGACACTGCACCACCTGTCAGAGTTTGCTTAACCTTGCAGGACAGTGAGGGTCAAATCATTGACAATGAAAACAGTGGCAGTAGCACCCACCTTTCCCCTACTGAGACCAATATTGCATCTGGAGTTGGAGGACCTCCTCCACTAAAGATCAAGAGCACTTCTGCAGTATGGAACTCTTTCACTGTTTCTGAAAATGATCCATCCAAAGCCATTTGCAAGCTTTGCAAGTCCAAGCTAAGCAGAGGTAGAGATGCAAAACATTACAACACAACATCTCTACATAACCATCTGCTATATGTTCATCACATGAGAAAGCCCACTGTATCAGCCACCTCCTCCTCCTCCTCCTCCTCCTCTCCTCTTCCTTCTCGGGTCATTAGCCGCGTTTCCACTGTCGGGCCAAAAGCGGGCGTGCTAGTGCATTCCAGAGCCAGTCGCGTTTCCACTGTCACTTCCGGGGCCTGATCGTGCCTCGTCGGTGCTTCCTCAGGGTCAGTGGCCCGGGTTTTTCGGCCCTACGAAAACCTTGGGCCAAAGCGGGCCAGCTGGGGCTTGAGGCGTGGTCAAGGTGAAAGGCGGAGTGTGTCTGCGGTAAGAAGCGCATTTCGCCGAATTACTAATACAGGGCTCTTCTAAGCATTTGGGCTGAGGACAATATACACAACGCCAGTTTGACGGCGTCTGCAGAAACGAAGACGTGATAAAAATAAAATTTTGGACAAATGCAAATAAGATCCTATAAAAATGAGATCTGTTGTATAAGTTTATTTACATCGTCCAAAAAACCCCACAAAAACTCACCAACACACCTTGATAACATAACATACACTGTACCAGTATCTGTACCTAAATAAAGGAATAAAAATTATGCTA
Organism: Garra rufa; assembly: GCF_049309525.1. Taxonomy (NCBI): domain Eukaryota; kingdom Metazoa; phylum Chordata; class Actinopteri; order Cypriniformes; family Cyprinidae; genus Garra; species Garra rufa. The sequence goes on from NC_133364.1 coordinate 49,254,263, forward strand.
GAAGTACAACTGTGTAGTTATTTTTTGCAGTAGTGTGTAGATAATATGCAACATTTTGTTTAATGTAATACCAAGTTAGACGAAAGATTTGTGTGTAGGTCATTAAATCAACGCTTCTTTTCAAGTGATTTATTAATGTAATATATTACAAATATTGCTGCTGCATAAACAACTGTTGCAAAGCACTTCTTGCATCTGAACAGACATCACCAACATTACAAGACGTTTCTGCATTCGCTATATCCGGCTTCCACGTCCCTGTATTGTTCTTTTTCGCCTTGCAGCTAACATAAGCTTTTGGGGTAAACGCCGTTGAGCCTCCGTCTTCGCATCTTGGTTTCGCTGCCTCATCTTCCACCAAGAAAACACCGAAAGGAGCAAACAAACAGCCGCTTCAGCTGTCTTCGTTCGATGATCACACTATGGTGATTTCAATCTCCCCGCTGAAAGGGGAGGGGTTTCGTGACGTTTGATCCAAGGAGGTGTGTAAAGGGCGGGCTTTAGGTTTGCGCAGCGAGGCTACTGGTTCGATAGTGGAAACGCAGCTTACTTTTGGCCTTGGTGCTTGCAACTCGAGGACATTAGCCCTGCCTGGCATGCTCTCAGCACTGGCTCGCACTGGCCCGACAGTGGTGTTCAGCTGGGTGCTACTAAGGGCTCACATTCATCTTCCTCTTCACCAATAATCACTGCATTTGCAGCAAAGCAGCCATTCTCAGCAAACCATCCCCGGTCAAAACATATTACAGAGATGATTGGTAAAATGATCTGCACTGATCTTGAACCTTTCTCTGTGGTGGAGAGGAGAGGCTTCAGGACACTTTAGAGCCCAAGTATAAGATAGCTTCAAGGCACTATTTCAGTCGAACTGTAGTGCCTGAGCTGTATGAGGCAATGAGAGGGGAGATGGTCCAGTCCCTTAAGGCAGCTGAAGGATGTGTCATCAACCTCACTACAGATCTCTGGACCAGCAATCACTACGCACATGCATATCTCTGTCTTACTGGGCACTGGTGTGAACGTGTAGGGGAAACTTCAGTACAGAGGAAAGCAGGGCTGCTAAATGTTGGTGTGCTGGACATTGCGCACACATCAAACAGCATTCTGTGCTGCCTTAAGGAAAAGATGAGAAAGTGGGAAGAATCTGTTGGTCAGTCTGTCACAATACGGTTTGTTGTTTCCGATAATGCAGCAAACATGGTGAAAGCTTTGACTGAATATGGGCACATCCGTTGGGTGTCCCATATGCTTCACTTGGTGGTGATCAAAGCACTGGAGAAGGACAGGGTTGGAACATCCCTTCTCTCCAAAGCCAGGATCATATCTGGCCATGTTCATCGCTCAAGCAAAGCCAGCAACAGACTACATGAGCTGCAAACACAGTTGAACCTCCCCCAGCACACGCTCATAACAGATGTAAAAACAAGGTGGAACTATACAGTCTACATGCTCCAGCGGCTGGTGGAGCAGCACAGGGCTGTGCAGATTATGACACAGGAGTCTAACATGGGTAAAGCTCCAACAATCATCTATCCAAATGAGTGGTTAGCATCAGACATCTTAGTCCTTTTGAGGAGGTCACACCCCAGCCGGCATTTCAACGTTGATTCAATTGATTGAAAAACCTTTCGGATTTGCAAAAAATTTCAACGTTGATATTGTGACGTCTTTTCAACGTGGAAGTAACAACGTTGATTCACCGTTGAAATCGCGACTTTGTTTCACCCTCTTACCTTTTGGGTTACGGTCATCTGTCGACGTTGAATCAACGGTGAAAAACCTTTCGGATTTGCAAAAATTTTCAACGTTGATATTATGACGTTGATTCACCGTTGAAATCGCGACTTAGTTTCACCGTCTTACTTACCTTTCAACAACGGTGAATACACCACTGTACATCCAATTAGAACCAGTTTACATTTAGATCAACACTGTACGTACATGTTAGTTAAAAATCAAATGACTAGCAGCAATGGTGTCAACTTCAATAAACTAACACATGATCAGTATTGTAAAACAAGTTTTATTTTGGAAACATACACTGCATAAATCAAAATAAAAACCTGTCGAAAACATTTTCCAAAAACAATACAAATACATTAATTCTGCTCACATGTTATTGTAGCCCAGTTTGTGATGAATACAAAGTAATCAGACTTTATTACACATTACCAGTCAGAAGTTTCTCACAGTAAAATTTTAAATGTTTTTTCTGCTCACTAATCCAAGTACAACATTTTTTAATAAAATATATTTGTACTATTTAAAATGTTTTTCATTTGAAGATATTTGAAAATGTAATTTAATCCTGTGATGTCAAAACAGAATTTTTTATCATCATTACTCATGATCCAGTGACCTTCAGAAATCATTCTAATATTCTGATTTGAAAATTGTTGAAACAGTTCAGTAGAATTCTTTCAGTTTGCTTTGATGAACTGAAAATGAAACAATTTATCTGATACAGAAATATATTGTAATATTACAAATAGCTTTATTATCACTTTTGATCAATGTAAAGCATCCTTGCTAAATAAAAGTATTGATGTATTGTATGGCATATAATTTTACAAATGATTTTCATTTCAAGTAAATGCTAATCTTTGGATCTTACTATTCATCAAAGAATCCTGAAAAAAAAAAAATCTACTGCTTAAAAATTGATTATAATAACTTGAACAGCATATTAGGATGATTTCTAAAAGTTCATGTGACACTGATGACTGGAATAACAGGAATAAATTACATTTTAAATAATATTAAATATTATTTTAAATAATACAAATATTATAAAGCAGAAGGAAATTATTTAATAATAATACAAAAAACCTTACTGTTCAAAACTTTTTACTAGTGTATTTTTTTCAGATACTGAAAAAAAAAACACACAGATGTCAGGGTTTAAACTTCTCCAAATTCCTAGACCCCAGAAGGTTAAAGACTCAAAAGGTTTTGTACAATAACATGCATATTTTGCGCTGCACAAGAGAAACCTTTTTTGACTAAAACCACTTGATCTCTTATTTGGTGGTTAACTATGGTTCTGTGAAAACAATTGTGTCTCATTATAAGAGATGTGTACATTTGTGCAGTGTAAATGGGTAAAAGACTTTGAGAATGGAACCTGCAACAGAAACCATGTGGTGGTGAAGGGATCAAAAAGCAATCGCCTTAAAATTCTTTATGTAGGAAATACCTTAAATGAAATGTATTTATTATTTTAAGCCAAAATGTTTCTTCAAATTCTAATAAAAACAACAGCCTTGTGCATATAGCATGGTTGTGCTTCGGGTGATCCTTGAAAGAGTCCCAGCTCTAGGTCCTTTCTGATGCTGTCCTCTCCTCTCTCTCCCACTTGTGTGCTTTCTGTACTGTCCTGCATAAACAAAAACAACAAAAATAAAATTTCATAAAATACCAACGTTGATACTGTTGAATATCTTTAACTGAAAACACTCAATACAAAACAAATCTTGTACAATAATTTTTACTTTACAGTCCAATAACAGTGGAGTTGGAAACAAAGTGCACAACACTTCATTAAACACATTTTGACGTATTCAGATTAAAATTTTATGGTTTTAATCACAATTCTAACAAAATAGTATACTTAGTGAAACAAGTAAAATAATATTGAGTACATTTGTATTACATTAAATAAACTTGTAACAAAAGATCAATGAATCTCTACCAGAAGTGACAGTGTGAAGTAGCAGATGAACTAACGTTATTCCTTATCAAACTGTCAAAAAGCTGGATCCTTAATGACTCTACAAGGAGAAAGAATAAATGGTTTACTGAAATTTTCTTAAAAAGCTGTTTTTTTTGTTTTAAACCATTCCTTTAAACAATCTTAATTAATTTTAATTAAAGACATTTGCCGTTATAGGATATTCAGAAAAGAAAGATAAAGTATGTCATCTTTAGGACTGTTATTATAGGATTAAAATGTAAACACATCTGCAGTAATGCATGGCATTTATATCGAAAAATGTGAATCTCTAACTGTTAGAAGACAGACATTAACAAATACTAGCAACACACAACAACACCAGATATATATATATATATATATATATAGATATATGTTACCTTGGACCACAAAGCCAGTCTTAAGTCGCTGGGGTATATTTGTAGCAATAGCCAAAAATACATTGCATGGGTCAAAATTTTTGATTTTTCTTTTATGCCAAAAATCATTAGGAAATTAAGTAAAGATCATGTTCCATGTAGATTTTTTGTAAAATTCCTACTGTAAACATATCAAAATGTATTTTTTATTAGTAAAATGCATTGTTAAGAACCTAATTTGGACAACTTTAAAGGTGATTTTCTCAGTATTTAGATTTTTTTGCACCCTCAGATTTCAGATTTTCAAATAGATGTATCTCAGCCAAATATTGTCCTATCCTAACAAGAAAGCTTATTTATTGAGCTTTCATATGATGTATACATCTCAGTTTTGTCAAATTTAACCTTATGACCAGGGTCACATATGACCAGATGAACTAACCACGTAATATTGCTAGCGCTCTAAATGCGATTAGCTTCAAACTTTTGCTGTCTGTGATAATAAAGCAGCACAAACACACACTCAAGTATTTAACTTCTTCAGTTTACATGTCCTTTACCAATTTGTTAACTCTTGTACTATTTTTAAAAGGTAATAATAAATACTTATCGTCTTACCTGATTTAGCCAGTGCTGTATGTTTTCAGAGACTCGCAGCTCACGTCTATTTCCTCTGTGTTCCGGTTTTTGTTCTCCGTTGAGATCTCACAATTCAAATACGCTCAAAATAAAAATATACCAGGAAAATATAAAATAATTCGGGACCAACTGAATAATTTCGGTAAGCAGCAGCTCTCATAAAGTCTACGCAGCTCACAGCCTCACAAGAGAATGCGGTAACGGTCGAATTTTTTTAAATTACATAGGCGCGCGCAGTTTCACCTGTCAGTTTCCTGAATGACAGCCAGATGAACCAATCATGATCAAAGCAGTAAGGTAAAACAACCAATAGGAATTGTTTCAGCATGTGGAAGCGAAATGTATTTAGTTTTATTGTTGGTGATGATTATATTTAAATACACTTATATTTTATTATAAGTTTCATGAAATAATAATGTCCATAATCATTTAAAAGGCAAATATTTCTTTGTATGCTGAAGACATGATCTTATGTTGATTTATAAGTTAACCTTGTTAATTATTTTTATTATTAATATTATAATTTAAACACTTGCTTTTGAAGGCATATATAACCGTTTAGTGTTCAAAGTTTTATTAAAGTTGTTTTACCGCTGAAACAACAACCGACCTAATTTCAAACAAATTTCAACGTTGAATTTCGGTCATGTGTTGACTGATCTTCAACCATTTAGCATTCAACGTCACATCAACGTTGTTTCACTGTTGAAACAACAACTGACCTTATTTCAACCAAATTTCAACGTTGAAGGTCGGTCATGTGCCAGCTGGGACGGGTGCTCTCAAAACACACCGCCTCCATCTCTGAGGTCATCCCCCTCCTGCATGGCCTGTGCTCCATCATCAGGTCACTGCATGCTGGTGAGGAATCTGAGGATGAATCTGATCAGTTCATGGATGGTGATGACGATCAGGACGCCACAGTGGGGCTGGGCCAAGATGTTGCGGCTGAGTCCAGGGAAAGGTTAAGCACAGCAGCAAGGAAACTGGCAGCCAATCTGAGCAAAGAACTAAAATGGCGTTTCGAACCAATTTTTGCAAACTCCACATTTCTGCTTGCCACTCTCCTTGACCCCAGATATAAGGCCAGCTGTTTTTCAAACAATGTTGATGTGGAGGCACTAAAGAGGACATTACTCCTCAGGATGGAGCTCTGTGACCCTGTGGCTACACCTGCAAGAAACACAGAAGAGACACTTGCCACCAGCAACACTTCAGTCTTGTCTTTCCTGCAGAAAAAGAAATCGGCTAGTCCAATGAGGACACATTTACCATCAGGTGATGTGGAGGCCTACTTGGCAGATGGGGACATCAGCCTTACCAATGACCCAGTGAAATACTGGTCAGGCAAGCTTCAGTGCTGGCCCAATCTTACACGCTTTGCACTGCAGCATCTCAGTTGTCCACCTACAAGTGTCCAGTCTGAGCGTGTTTTTAGCACAGCTGGAAATGTGGTCAGTCCACAGCTTGCAAACTTAGACCCTAGCCATGTGGAACAACTGGTCTTCATTAAAGTCAATGCAGATCTGAAAAACAGCGTCGGACTATTTGATCAGTACACTGAAAAAAATAACTTGTAACATTTACTTGATAAAATCCTCGTAACAATTTGCACTAGTAGATTTTAAGTAAATTTTACTGCTCTAATATTAAGTACAACTCACCTGTCATTATCAATTAAATTAAAATCAAATTAAATTAATAATTAAAGTAACGCTTATAAAGAAATAAAGTAAAAGTTACGTAATTATCTTTAATTCACAATTTAGATTTATTTAAAGTAATCAATTAAAGTTAATTTGTTGTATAAGCAGGAACCTTGTTTTTATGAAATTAAGTAAATCTTACTAATTAATTTTTTTTTATTTTACTTATTTTTATCAATGTATATTACTCATAATAAAATGCACATTGCTAATTTATGTAAATAAATTAATCACTTGATCTATATATTTCACAAATCACACAACTAAATTATAATTTAACAATTTATTTATCCAACATTTCCAAATACAAAAAAAGACATTCACAATACAGATTTTTCAATAAAATGCATTGTTAAATTTCGCATCAATTGGAACAACTGCATGTCTAAATAATTTGTTGCAAAAAAATAAAATACAGCATGTTAGATATAAAATATGCCAAATGATACATAAAACTTCTCAAAACCAGGTTATTGACAAAACTACAAACAATTGTAGATTAGTCCTTTTTAGACCATATTATTTAAACCTAATAGCCCTCTGACACAGTAAATGTACAACATTCAAATCAGCACTCTGAACAAGTGCACTTAAAAGTATGCTCATAAAACCTTAATGTAGTAAAACACTATAATCAACAGCTGAACATGTAAGGAGTTGTAGTCAAGGCATATCAATAGCATTAAGATAATAACTTCATCTTTAAAGCTTGCACTTTTGAGGATAGCTTGATTCCATCAAGTTCTAAGGACTAATATCTCAAATGTGTACCGCAGAGCTCGGGGTATGTAAGGTTAAGGGCATAAAGCAGCCCCTTGAGCAGTCCACATTTTTTTGGCCGCATCCTTGCAAGACTTTCTGTCCTTCCAGAAGAATGGACACATCAACTGGTTCTTCCCCATCAACAGCATGGACGAGGATTTTAAGAATGTGCAAACTGGCATCACTTCGTCTGTCCTCCTGCATACAATGTAAAAGAAACGTAATTATTATTAGACAATTATTTATAAAAAAAAAAAAAAAAAAAAAAAAAAAAAAAGATTTGCAAAATATGAATCTTTAACCCCCAAAAGCTCAAATCCCCATTTTTGTTCAGAAAATGAATAATTGTCTTAGAGGTTTGGAACAGTGTGATCAGTTAATGGCAATTTTCATTTTTGTGTGAATTGATTCTTTAATTTGAATAAGATAGATATCTAGTTTATTACTCTATAACAACTTTAGACATTTACTCTGTATTCTTTTCGCCATCACTGAGTATAACATGTCCACCCCTTTATCTACCTTCCCTCTTTTTGTTAAGGGTTAACTTGTATTACATTTTTATATTTTAAACTGTATCATTTAGAAATAAACCATACTTTACCAAGCAATCATCGAAGAGATCCTCTTCTTTCTCACCAAGGTAGATAATGAGGCTGCGGATGACAGATTCACGTCTCCCTTCAATGCTTTGATTCTGTGAAAATATAACGTATTTACATAATTTTTATTCATACAAACACATTTAGTAAATTTTTTCTCTTTTGAAAATGTGCCTTTCTCCAAAGCAACTTTAAAAGAGGAAGACATCAAGCATGCCAAGAGGTGCTACTAAAACAGTTTCTTGTATTGTTAGAAAAATATAAATTAACATTGGGGGAGGGATTAAAGAATAAGTGATTAAAGATAAATGAATAAGTGATAAGTAATAAGCAATTTACAAATTTAAATGTTCAGTTAGGTTTTACAATTATTAACTTCTTTCTTACTTTATTTAATTTAGCCTCAAATGAATACTCTTCTTTGGACAAAAAAAAGCATTCTGATACATTTAATCATGACAACAGGTACATTTAAGTTAGCTTAGCATAGCATCTAATGTAAACAACTATTTAGATTATGAAGGTTAACATTACTTTTGGTCTGTAATCAAAAAATATTGCTATGCTCACTCTAAAATGTAAGTCTAGCGTAATAATAACGTATATGATCCTGTGCGGCTCGATACAGAACGACATATAAGGTATAAGTTACATAAAATTTAACGTTAAAAGTTTAAAGACTAACATTACATTGATTAGCATTTCAAATACAAATTATTCTAATGGAAATACCCGAAATGGCGTCGAGAACATGTAACGTTAACTTATTTTGATAAGCGATCGCCTTTCTCCATACAAGGAACATTTTTTTTACACGATAAATGGTGCTTTGTGGATCTCTAAGTTACACTATTAACGATACAAACATGAAATGAATTATGAAACAACACTGAAATAGGCTATTGCTAATTGCATGTAAAATGCTATGCTTAGCGATTAAGATGAACATTAATCAGGAGTCTGGAAAATGAGAAACAGACAATCAAACTTTCACACAAATCCATGTTTTATCACATCCAAACAGAAAGATAAACTTACCTGGAACATTACAAACTCCAGCCCAAACCACGTAGTACCTCCTGTGATGATCCCCAACTTATTGATCCACAGCCCGGGTAACGAGTCTCCAATCACGCATGTGCAGTTTCAAACGCGTTATTTGAAATTTGAACTTTGAGTTTGAACTTTCAAAGTACAATTTACTTAATATTACAAGGTTTATGTGCAGTGACTCTAAACCAGGGGTCTCAAACTCCCGGCCCGCGGGCCAATTGCGGCCCGCAGGACGATAGTTTTTGGCCCCCGCCTTAATATGAAAGTTTAATGTTACTGCGGCCCGCGAGTTTGATGTGTTTGGGACTTTACAGTGTTGTGTGCGGAGCTGAGCGAACCTACCAATCACAGTGGGGTATATGGCTTTTGGGGGCGGGACATCGGCAGGGCTTAATGCAAGCAGAGAAACATTTCTCAATGAGTGAAATTTACAGCAGCGTTGCCATGGAGTGTTTTCTTCCATGCCTGACTGGCTGCCTCGTTTCTATTGGGCACACGCAGATATTTGTCCCAGTGCGCTGCATTCTCAACACTTTAAAAAGTTTTTTAAGTTGCTGCCCAGCGGGAAATTATACGACGTAGGCCTATATACGTTACGTATATAATTGTATATCTCAGGGCTGCAACAACTACGATAACAATTCTCATTATAGATTAATCAGGTCCGCCCACAGTGCACGTACAACTTCAGAGGATCACGTCAAATTAAAGCACCGAATGACGCATTTCTAAAGACAAAATGCATCTAAAAATAGTGGAGTAAACAGACGGAGATGCTGCAGGAGAGTTACGTGATCCAAGCTGCCTAAAACATGAGAATTCCTTATTTTAAACTTGAAGCTAATAGCGTTATGGCTTGCCCTGTGAGGCGCTTTTACAGATCCGTAGCATTAAAACTTTAAGTTTACGGTCATCCTTATCTGTAAATGTCACAAATTCAAACGAGCATTTCCATTTATGCATAAAAGTCCATTCTGACAGTCTGTATTAAGTTTAAATCTTTACTAAATGAGCGTGTCAGACTGGAACACAGACAAGGAGACAGTAGCCTAAATACTCAGCACAATGTAAAAACGGTGTTTTTATATTGAAACTCAAAATAAATGAGGTTCAAACAGTATTAACGTGCGTGTTTATTTTAGAAATTCCGTCAGTGAACAAGCACAAAACGCTAAAATAAATCAATGTAAAAATAGGACTAAGTGTTAAATAGGCTATTAAACAAACATTCGTTGCAAAAATTCCTAACAACCTCGACAGCGCATCAGAATTACTGGCCGAGTTCTCTTTCTCTTCCCCATCGCACAGCTGCTGTTTTTAATAGCAAAGTAATTGCATTTATTTTCGTTTCTTTAGTTTATAAAGTTAATTTAGAAATATATTTGAAACACGTTTTGTTTGTGAAATTCAAGTTTTTGTTTTTTAAAGTAACGTGCAAGCGGCAGAGAGATCCATTTAGCCTTCACGATTTAAATTAAAATCCATAAATATAAAAGAGGTATGTTAAACCTTTTTTTTTTCCATAAAGGTAAGAGTAATACATTGATTTTAAATTATTACTTCACTACTAAAACGAAATCATTCAAATCGAAAACAAAACTCTTTCATTATTATAGGCCTAATCCATAAAGATACATTTAAGCGTGTCCAGTGAGCAGATTCCGAGTCACAATCGTCAACTTCATATTTGCGACACTGACTCAGAAAATACTAGTTTATTAATAAATAATTCGAAGAGCTAGGAAGAGCTGCCAGGTCTCTAGCAGCAAGGAGTAGGCAAGAGAAGCCACGTTCAGAACAACAGTCTTCTTCTGAACAGTTCTTCAATGTTTCAATCATTCGTGTTCAGGAAAATTCATGTTCAGAAGGTTAAAGGTTAAAGAATTGTTAATACAGTCTTTTGAATCTGAATACAGCAGATATAGAACATTGAAGAAACCGCATATAGTCGCTGACTAGCGCAATCTAATTATTATTATTGTTATTATTAATTTCATTATTATTAATATCATTAAGTACTAATTGAGTAATTTTTTTTCTTATTAATTCTTAATTTATTTTTTCCATCTTATGTTGTTAAAAAATTAAAATACAGAGATTTGAGAAGATTGTCAATTTTTTAACAAAGTTTTTCTTGTGGAAAACCTGATGCGGCCCAGCCTCACCCAGACTCTGCCTCCAGCGGCCCCCAGATAAATTGAGTTTGAGACCCCTGCTCTAAACCATTTAAATATTACAAGTAAATACATAATAATATTTAACTGTTTCCACTGAGTTAATTAATTACATGAATTAAATGTGTACATATTTTAACTTTTACTTAGAAAATTCTAGTTGTAGTCGAAACGTACTTTTACAATGTAAAAATCACGATGGTTAATTTAATATATTTTACCACACCAAAAAATCATTTTTTTCAGTGTAGAACACAGTCCCCCCCCCGCCCCCCTATCTCTCTTTCTGTCTCTCTCTTACTCACTCACTCACACACACACACTCACACATACCTGGAGTGGAAATAAAAAATATTAAAAAGAGCTAAAAAAAAAAATAAAAATAAAAATCACACTGCTCAAGGTTAAAAAAAGAAAGTTATGTTGAAATGAAAACTCTTGTTCATTACATTTTACTTAAAATTGCAACCGCATGTGTTGTATTCATTGTTGCAAAACTTGTTCTGTATATAGTTCGTTTGTTATCATGATCAAAACCACTGATCTGAAGCTCAATGCTGATGCTGTCATGTAAATAGTTTTCTAATCAGCAATAAATATAACAATTTCTGATCAACCCATATCAATTGCATGCTTAATAACATACTGGTTAAAGCCCCGCCCATTTCAAGACAACATGACCCTCTTCCAGGTTAAATCCCACCCACTTCCGGGTTAGGCCCCACCCACTCCGAGTACATATACAGATACAGATAATTCATATGGTTAACAGATACAGATACAGATAATGCTGTACTCGCTCATCCCTACTTATTATTCATCAACCTCACATATGGCTCATCATTTGAATATCTTGGGCCAAAGCAGGCCAAGTGGGGCTAAAGGAACAAAGGCAGAGTTAGAGACAGTCAGCAACGCTGTTTATTTCCACATTTTCATGTCAAGTTATCAACTAGCATCAACATTTCAGACATTTAAAACAACTTTAAAGGAAAAACTCACTTTCAGACACCATTAAATTATCGTCTGTCGTGGCAAAAATCAAACAACTCTCGTCGCATAAGAGACAAATTCACTAAAGGTTTATTTCTTGCAAGAAAGGTCAGGCAGTCATACAGAAATACAGGTTGCTGCAGAGTGTGGCAAACAAGGTAAGGAAACAATAGTAAGGAAACAGAAACACATTCTACTATACCATACTCCCAAGGCTCAAATCTTTATGTTTTAGGGCCCTGATACCTTTACCTCATGTCATCTTCAGAGCAGGTTTAGATAAAGCAGAAACTTACACAATGTCTCATAAGCACATATAAGTAAAATGATTTTTTTCTTCCACACATCTGAATTAACATATGATTACGACCCAGTGGGAATTATGGTCAAGGCAGAAATGTATTACACACAATGCTAAAGGCTGCAAATGCTAACAATTGCTACAATAAAGACATGTTATGCTTAAGAAAATACCAGAGACTGCTTGATGAAGAATGTGCCTTTGTTTATTCTGTAATTCTGCATCTGCATATATCATACATTCAATATAATTGTGATTTCATTTTTATTTTGTGTCATGAAACTAGGGTTAACTTTTGTCTTTTTTCACCTTAGACCTGATGGCACTGAAAGAGGAGAGTGAAGTACTGAAAGAAATGGAAGAGAAAGATCATGATTTCATAAATGGAGAAAAATCTGTTAGTTGTTCAGAGACTGAGAAGATTTCACTAAGAAAAAGGACTCAAAATGCAAGAAGTTATTTCACCTGTCAACAGTTTGAAAAGTGTTTTAATCAAACAGAAAGTATTAGAAGACACATGAGAGTTCACGCAGGAGAGAAACCGTATGTCTGCCAACAGTGTGGAAAGCATTTCGGTCATAGAAAAAGTCTTAAAAGACATGTTAGTGGTCACACATGCCCTCAGCGTGGACAAAGTTTCCATAAAAACAACACTTTGAAGACCATATGATAATTCACACTAAGCAACCCTACTCATGCCCTCACTGCGGGAAGAGGTTTAATCATAAACGACGCTGTGGAGAACACTTAAGAGTTCACACTGGAGAAAAGCCTTTCACCTGCAAACAATGTGGAAGAAGTTTTAACCAAAAAGGAAACCTTGACAGACACATGACAGTTCACACTGGAGAAAAGCCCTACACCTGCCAAAAGTGTGGAAGAGGTTTTAACCAGAAGGAAAACCTTCATTGCCACATGACAGTTCACACTGTAGAGAGCCTTTTCACCTGCCAACAGTGTGGAGTAAGTTTCACTCAAAAAGAAAGCTTTACCAGACACATGAGAATTCACAATGGAGATCAGTCTTACTCGTGTGGTCAGTGTGGAAAGACTTTTGATCAACATGAAAACCTTAAAGTCCATATGAGAACTCATAGAGAGAACCCCTACACATGCTCTGAGTGTGGAAAGAGTTTTAGTCAAAAACGGCACTTTGAAGACCACATGAGAATTCACTCTGGAGAGCAACCCTACACATGCCCTCAGTGCGGAAAGGGGTTTAATCATAAACAAAACTTTGAAGACCACATAAGAGTTCACACAGGAGAGAAGCCTTTCACCTGCCAGCAATGTGGAAGAAGTTTCAACCGAAAAGGAAACCTTAACAGACACATGAGAGTTCACTCTGGAGAGAAGCCGTTTAAATGTGGTCACTGCGGAAAGAGTTTCATAAATAAAGCAGCACTTAAATACCACATGAGGTTTCACACATGAGAGATCTGTATTTTTATGTTAGCAGTATGACATGAGTCATAATAACACCAGAGAGAAGCCTTTGCTGTGCCATGATGATTCTAAGTTGCAATCAAATAGGTAATAAAATATGGAGGTGTGGAGTAATAACTGGGGTCCCGTTAAGTGTGAACATGGGAATATAGGAGGAAATGTAACAGAAGCCAAATACTTACAGATGACTAGAGAGTATTGTGTTCTCACCTGAGCTCTTTTACTCATTTGGTTTCATAATGTACTCTTCAATGGTAAGCAACATGGGTAATTTTCCATCAGTAAGGTCCAGTAAAATACCACCACACCAGAGCAACTCATTCTCAGTGTCAGGGGCATTGTGAAGGACTGAATTACCTCTGCTCCCAGGGCTCTAGACTAACTTTTTGCACTGGTTGCACTGGTGCGCCTAACTTTTTTTCTTAGGTGCACCAGCACAAAAGTTAGGTGCACCCAAATTTTCAACCGCATCACATTTAACACCGCAGTTTTACAAGTTCACTTTTTTTTTAAACTTTTTTATTTTATTTATTTTTTAATGCCTGTCCATATAGGCAATATTGACTTGTAAATGATTAACTAACAATCTGGTCAATATAAAGTTCTTTATTTGAAGCATATTTTTTCCCCAGTACTTTACCCTAGTTGGTTTAATAACGAAAGCATTTCAGTGAAAAAATAAGTCCAAAACTCTCTATGTTAACATTTTGATCAATAGGGCTCTACAATCTTTTTTTTTTTTTTTTTTTTTTAATTCTTGTTTTAATTTTTCTCATAATCAAATGAAAGCATAAACATTTATTTATTTTTAATCAAATGAAAAATAAACCTTTTTAATTTTTGGCAAACATATATATGATTTATAAATAGGAATATATAAACACCTACATTATACTGTATAAAAGTAATACAGGACTAATATTGTTCTGTTTCATGTTAAACCGTACTTTTATTTTGACAGGTTTCCGTGGAGTTTCTGTGTGTACAGTATGATATGATGCTTTCTCAAATGAAACGGAAAAAAGTGACACAGTAGGTTTGGAGATTGAGTTTATCTGTTCATGTGAGACGCAAATGCCAAAAATTAGCGGGAGCGTCACGCGTGCTTCAGTAGCCTATACATGTGTAGTTAAAAAAAAAAAAAATCACGTCTCCATTAATACATAGAGGCAAACGGAAACATGCAGGATTCATTTTAAACAGTCTTTTTGCCTTTCAGTTTTCATAGACATATGTATATATATCTATGTTCATAGACACTAGTCCATATCGCGATTTGAATTAAGTGGCAGACCAACTTTTGATTTATCAATCCAGAAATCAACGTATTACGTGGCATTCCGCGCCATAGTAAATTCGTTTTTTATGAATGGAGTCCGCGATCCAGTCCGTGTTTTTGCGGAGGAGGCATTGTAAACGCTTGACAATGTAGAGACATGCTGACTGCATCACATGCATTTTCAAACGTACACATATGTACAGGAATATCTGGACCACGGCCAATCAGGGGGGCGGGATCCGTCCTTCATCTCTGATTGGTTTAGACCACGATATGGGTCTAATGTGTGTCTGTTGTTGAGCAACGGGAGACTTTAAGAGTGACGGAGTTTCGTTTTTTCCCCCTTGAACGGCTGGTCGCACCGGTGCAACCTTTGATTTTCTTTAGTGGCACCATTGAGAAATTAGGTCGCACTCTAGAGCCCTGGCTCCTGCAATTTATATCAGGACTGCCATGATGTATTCACATTTTAAGAACTTTTGTAGCCATAGAAAAGAGAATAAACTGGTTTTATAAGTGAAGCTGGTAATGTTGTTTTTGAATTTGTTTATTCTTTATCTGCTGACATCTTGATAGATTTAATAGTCTTTTATTTGCAGTTGATTTCAGTGTTACTCTTAACACTAAGTAGGGCAAATTATATAAATAGTAACATTTATTTTATCAAGCCATTTAAATGGCAGACCACTGCTTTTCAGCCAGAACCAGGCACAATTAGTGATTAATGGAAACTGCAGCAAAACACATTTGCCCCAAAAGCAAACGAAAAATAATCCAGGATAGTATTTGAATGACTTCCCGAAAGAGGGGGAAAGGTAAATAAATATTAATAATAACAATATTAGTCACAAGAGTGAAAGAATGACACATTTGCAGTCACTCCCTCTGCTTTTAAGAAGCACAAGTTTTGTGTAATTTAATGGAAAGGTTGTAAATGTACATTAGTTAAAAATAACATAAAATATAAACGTGTCTAAATTTACGATACCAATAACTGTGGAAATGCATTATCATACGCATATAATAGACATCAGTGTGTATTGGGACTTTTATTTTACCCTGATGATGACGTCACAAAGCTGCACCGCGCTCCTGCATCTGCTGTGATTCATCTGAAAAAAAGGTTTGTGCTTTTTACTTTGTAAATCCATGCAAACTGTTCTATCAATTTACACATTTTTATAAGCTACGTACAATATATGAATAAGTCTTAGATATAGAGTAACACTGGTAATACAATATTTGATATTTTGAGTAAAGCGCATCCTCATATTAATAAAGTAACCGAGCGACATTCAAAGAAAACCTTATATTCCGACTACACCACCGGGGTTTAACACCCACGGAAATAATTTAACACAGCAACACAAGTTCTTTGCTAAAAGAGGGAACAGAGACGTAACTTTCAAGTTCAACAATTTTATTAATAAACATCTCCATGTAGGCAAGATCAACTTTATGATATGCTTGTATTTCTTTAAAAGGATGTCACAACTTTAAAAGATCTGAGCTATAGGCCAAATATTAAAATAGCCCACCGTTCTTAGCATATCAGGATTACCAAACCTGCAGAAAGGGAGAGAGGAAAGTCACAGGGCCACGGACCCCTCAGCCTGAAGACACACACCACACGTGCACTGATATACAAATCTGCAATAACATAAAAGGGGTAGTGAATAGTGCAAATAATTCTACACTCTCAAATCAATACTCATACAGTGTAGAAAATCTCACACAACCATGCAGTGAGAAGAAGGCCCGGACGACCCCAAAAGGAAAGCACTCCCATGCAGGCTGGTTCCTGTAACACAGAAAAATGGATTAAAACTTGGGTTTACAAAACACAAAACCCAGCGGTTGGCATAAAGTAAGCTCTGTCTGTTACAAAAATAAACAAATTACAATCATACAAAAGCCCAAAATATTAAAATAAAATAAAACTTGAAAAATCAAAACAAATCATAAACAAAACAGCAGGGCCTAGACATCAGAAGTCCGTATGCATAGAGCTCCACAAAGAACGATCTGCCAAATAAAAGCAATCATGAATACAAATCTTTTTAACAAATCCAAATCAGTATAAATACAAACATTACAAATCAAACACTTGCTAAAGTCAATACAACACAAGGTCTTAAATCACTAAAAATACACGACAATTCACATCAATATTTCTGTAACAACTATAACTCTACCGCACACATAACCCCGGCCGTAATCCAAGAATGGAATGTGACTTTAATAAAGCGGAATAAAACGCTAGAGCTCGTTGCTCTAAGCCAGGGGTGTCAAACTCATTTTAAGGTGAGGGCCGGATGAGAAGAAATATGACCATGTGTGGGCCGAATCTCCTTTTTTCATAGAATCTCCTTTCAAATCATAGTGCAAAAAATAATTCACGAGTTCGCTCTTACATATAATAAACGGCAAAAAAGTTAAGCATGTTTGGCGTGCTGTCCCGGAGAGGGCTCCGAGCTCGGCATTTGGCCCGAACCCAATAGCGCTCCCCCTAGCTGGAGGTGAAGAGAAAAGAAAAAAAAAAGGGGGGGGGGGGGGGGGTGCTGAAAATCAGAGATAAGTGAAGGTAGGACTGCTTGGCTATTTAAAGGGACTGTAGTGATTGGATAGGGAGTGTGATTGCTGATGATCATAGGCTGACCATTGGTTGGGACAGAGTCTAAGAACTCTGGGACAGGTGACGGCTCAGGATCATCCAGCTCTGGCTGAGGAGGCACAAACTGCTCCACTTTGTTCTTGGAGCGGAAATGACACTTCACAGCCTTCCACACTCTCCTGAAGAAAGGACTACTTTCCTCTTCCTACGCTTTGAAACTAACATCAACAAATTTGAGATTGTTGATTTTACAGTTAAACAATGTTTTATTAACAAAGTTCGGGAGGAGCACGTTTCGACAATTAACCTGAATAAACACAAGAGGAGCAATCAACCTAATTAACAGGTGTGTATGTGTACACAGCAGCCTTACCTCTGTTCCTTGACAATTTCCCAGCATCGTTCAGTCACCCCTTCACCTGAAAGTGTAAAGCTAAACTGCTCTTGGTAGCTATCGGAATTGGATAAAATGTCATCTCTCCACCCTTCCCTAAGGAATTGCACATCCTGGCTGCTGAGACACAACAATTCCAGACTCTCCACACTGACCTTAGGGATGAACAGATTGACATCTGGTGTAGAGTTGTCTAACTGTGGGTCCAGCTGTGGTTGACAGTCCACACCAAGCGTGCCGTAGGTGTCCTGAAAAGTGAAGCCAAAAGTTTTCGATCGCCCCCCGGTGGCTGGCTGCAGTATAGGTCATAAACCCCGCCCTCCCCATGTAATCTAATGGGACGTGAGCCAAACTAAATAATCGAATCACACGGCAAATAATTTTTTTCCAAAGGTGATTTCCATCGTGTGAGGTAGTTCTTATAATGCTGATTCATGCTCAGGTGTAATAAGTTTGCTTTTAAGTAGTTATTTGATGCTATAAAAACGGGGTGTGGTGTCATGATTGTGATCGTGCGATTGGGTCTGCGGGAGTTTGGGCGGGACTTTGACACCGCGGCTCCGCCTCACGACACTACTGCGCATGCTCTGGCTCCAAACGAACCTCTACTGCGCATGCTCTGGCTCCAAACGAACCTCTACTGCGCATGCTCTGGCTCCAAATGACGTAACTTCCCCCAAGATGGTAGCGGCCATATTGAGCTGTTTTGGCTTCACTTTTCTATAGTGGAAAGAAGCGGAAACGCGTTGTCCATCTTTTTTTACAGTCTATGGTCCACACACAGGGAAGCTTCACAGCCTTATACTTTCTTGAAGAAAGAAGACATGCTCTTTTTCCAGCTTGCATGTTTCTGAAACTAAGAAAACAAATAGAAAATACTATTAGCGACAACTATGATCAAGAGTTATCATCATTATCTAAAACTAATCATTTTAATAACTAAATAATTTGCATTTTACCTGTTGAGCTCTTCTCCACAGGCTCAACTGGCTCTCTACACTCTCCTCAGAGATG
>NC_133364.1:49273810-49292012 GCF_049309525.1 Garra rufa
TATATAAATTAAATAACTATCCAATTAAGATGACAAAACTAAACACACTGGTGCTTTGAAGAACGGTACCAGTCTTGTTCTTCCCGTCGGATATAAAAATATATAGCAGGCCAGCCTATACCTCAGTGTGCCTAGTTTTTAACATGTGGACATGCTGTACGGATAGACTGGACCATTGCCTGTTAACTGTTAGATCCGCAACAAAAACACCATCACAAAAATCCTTTCAATTTGCGGTTCGGGAATTCCATCCACTGTCATATGAGTGTGAAGAAGCGCGTGTTTTTACAGCGTTCAGCAATAGCCAATCACAGACATATCTGATGATTTAATGGTCGCAGTGGCCAATCAGAGGAGGCTATGTTACAATCCACTCACCACCCAAAGTGCCGGTTTCAGTTTTGCTGATTTCTATACTTTCACGAACTCTCTCATTAAAACAAGGAAAGTGTAGGCATTATATAAATAAGATATTAATTGTGCAGTGTAAAGGTTATTTTATTACTTTTTAATAACTTTATGAGATTGCGATTAACTACTCTAAGATGAGTGACAGCTTTCCAGTGACTGTAACGGGAGTGCCTGTTGTGCACTTTCTAGACTATAATTAGTTCAGAATTTGAATACATTCACTCACGGACTCACTCTCTAATAACCCAGTATTGCCACTTGCCATTGAGTTGCATATACTACATCAGTTTACTAAGTAAAGGTGAAGCGAAATATGTCTGTACAGCCACACTGCACGTGTCGACACGCACGTGAGTAAACAGATAACTTACAAATAGCATTATTTCTTTCACCATGCAGCAAACGTAAAAAAAAAAAAGAATAAAACCCTTTTAAACCGTTTAACTGATAGTAATAATCGGTTAAAATTCTTACTGTCGGTTAACGGTTAAACGGTCAATATGAGCATCCCTACAATATAGCCTATGTCAGATATGATTTCATAAGTTAATTTCATTAGTTTGAACTACTTGTACAGATTACATTGTGTTATTTGATTACTTTGAAATGAAAATAACATTTTGAACAAAACTAATCAAACACTGAGGGGGTAATTTATTTCAAGAATTTTATCATTATTTCTATGTTGGAACAAAATGTATGCAGGGTTGAGAAGTGACTAGTTATGTGTAATGAAATTGTGCTATTAAATTACAAAATTAATGTAATTGTATGTGAGATTCAACACATTCTTTCTATTGTATGACTGTGTGGAATGCCTTTGAATTGCCATGAATTTAATTCCACTTCCTGTCATTCCAACTCCAATTCAAATTCAACTTCCTGTGGGGCAGAGTCAATTCAATTCAAATTCCAACTCATGAATTAAATGGTGGCCAATTCTGAAATTCTGAATTGTGCACTGCCATGCCTGGCATGCACTGCCCCTTTGGAAAGCTGAGACCTGACAATGTCATGGATTGTTCTCAATCATCGTCTGGAAAGACCAGGTGATGTCAGTCTCAAAGGTTTTAAATGCCCAGACTCATCTGACCTTGCCCCAACAATCAGCACCATGGGTTCTTCTAAGCAGTTGTCTAGAAAACTGAAACTGAAAACGCTCACAAAGCAGGAGAAGGCTATAAGAAGATAGCAAAGCGTTTTCAGATGCCAATATCCTCTGTTCGGAATGTAATTAAGAAATGGCAGTCATCAGGAACAGTGGAAGTTAAAGCAAGATCTGGAAGACCAAGAAAAATATCAGACAGAACAGCTCACAGGATTGTGAGAAAAGCAAGTCAAAACCCACGTTTGACTGCACGATCCCTCCAGAAAAATCTGGCAGACACTGGAGTTGTGGTACACTATTCCACTATAAAGAGATACTTGTACAAATATGGTCTTCATGGAAGAGTCATCAGAAGAAAACTGAAGGTTTTGCCATGGCCTTCACAATCTCCTGACCTCAACATAATTGAAAATCTATGGATAGACCTTAAAAGAGCAGTGTGTGAAAAGACAGCCAAACTGTGACAAACTGTGATACTTGCCAAAGGGGGCAGTACAAGATATTAACTCTGCAGGGTGCCTGTTATTTTGAAAGTGTAAATGATGGAAATAAAATCTAACTTTTTTGACATAATAAGAATGTCTAATCTGTAATTTGATGCCTTTTGGAGATTTTTCCATCTTTCCTTGGCTTTATGCACATTAATACAAATTTTTACCTGGGGTGCCCAAACTTTCTCTCCCCACTGTAATATATACTGTGCAGAAGTCTTAGGTCCCTCTTTTCACCAACCAAAAATGGTTTTAAGTCAGTTATTTCTATATCTTGCTTATCATTTTTAAATGTTTATGACAATAATTGTAATAATCCAGTGAGATATTTTTTTGCACAGGGAGTCTGACAACAGCCAGTGCTCCACACAGAGATCTGACCTCATCACCTTCTAGACTGTCCAGAATGACATGAAAAAACTAAAACACTAAATCTAACTGTGACAATGACTCCAAGATACTTAAAGAGACCTACCTATATAACTATAAGTTTTAGGCACTTGTGTAAAAATGCTGTAAAATGAGGATGCTGTCAAAAATAGTTGTTTTTTTTAGAAATCAACTTCTATTAACTAAATTTTAATCAACATTTGATGTGACCCTCCTTTGTGTTTAAAGCAGCTTTTGCCCTATGTGCACTTGGGTAAAGTTTTTTATGTAGCTTTGCAGGTAGGTGTCTTGAAACATCATGGAGATGTTCTTCTGGATTTAATCTGTCTCAGTTTTTGTCATTCCAGACAGGCTAGAAGGTAATGAGATCAGATATCTGTGTGGAGCACTGGCTGTTGTCAGAACAAAAATGTCACTGGATTAATACAATTAATGGCAAAATAAATGTTTGGAAAGTACTTGAACACTCACTGACAGCAGGATTACAACATCAATACAGACAAAGGCAACATGAGGGTTATATATCAAACAATAAAGGTCACATGACACAAACCAACCAGTAAGAACATGACACTGAAAAAGAAACCAATAGGCTTGTTCAAATTAATTCTGAGCTGGTTTGCTGGATTCCAACATGGGATGCTGGTTGTTGGTTTGTTGGTCTCCAGCATGGTAAGCAGGTGTGCTGGTTTGCTGGTCCCCAGCACGGGATGCTGGTTGCTGGTCCCTAGCATGGTAAGAAGGTGTGCTGGTGGACCAGCATAAGGTATGTTTTTGAAATTGAAATTGGTTTGTGTTAATAGTTAAAGACCAAGACAATTTTCCAAATACATTTTTATAAATTAATTAAAAAAAACATTGCTAGTTACATGTTCACACAGTAAAATTGTTAAACAAACACTGCTCAGTTCTTACATAGTAAAAGTAACACTAAAGCTGTTGTAGTTAGTGAAATAAAGTAGATTCACTCTACAAGTGATGACACCTACGAAAAACAAGCAGAATCACTGAGAATAAGAGGAACAGCAAGAACAGAAAAAGTGAAGAGGTCATCATGCAATGGCACTTCGCCATTGACGTTGGTTGAATTGAAGGATTTCAGCAGTTGCATGCAGCAAATTGCACACTATTTTCAATATTTGATGGTCCTCACTGCACTGACTTTTACTGTGTACTTTTCGAAATCTGACAGCTGGATTTGGACAAATGTGACTTCCCAGATAAGTATGAACATCTTTAAAAAAATATTTTCAGTTTTGAACATTAATTATCAAATTAATTGTTATTAACTGTCCCATTAAAAAAAATCTTCTCACAACCCTGTTTTTCATGAGGATTTTTTGGTTTTCATATCTCTAAATGAATTTGTTCAGCAGTGTTCAGAAGCAGTGGTGTAATGTAACAAAGTAATAGTACTTCGTTACAGTACTTAAAGGTGCCATAGAATGGAAAACGTCCAGGTTACGTAGGTAACCCACATTCCCCGAAGGAGGGAATGGAGATGTTACATATGTGAACTCGCTAGAGAGACCTATCACCTCTGAGCTAAAGAGAAAAGGCCAATGGGAATTGGCGAGTGAGATTTGCAAGCACAGCCACTCCTCTGTACATAGAGGTATATAAGATGGCAGCATGCACTCACTCATTCAGGTTTTTTGCGACATGCAACGGCAGCGTAGAACCCCCTGGTGGTTGATGTATGCTACGGTGGCAGTGTTGTCCGAGCAGACGAGCACGTGCTTGTCGTGCAGCATCAGAAGAAACCCACGCAGCGCAAGAAGTACTGCTAGCAACTCCAGGCAGTTGATATGCCATTGCAGTCGAGGTCCCGTCCAGGAGCCCGAGGCTGCTTGCCCATTACACACGGCACCCCAACCCATCATGGAGCCATCTGTATTGACTACAACATGCCTGTACACCTGTCCTAAGGGAGAATGAGCCTTTTTCCAAAAAAAAGTGTAGTGTTCCTTTAAATGACAAAACACACTAATTCACACATATTTGTGAATCGGATTATCAGATCATGACATGTTAAGCAAGTGTGTGAATATGTTGAATAAAACAGGAAAAACAAAATAAAAACAATCTATCTGTCATACAGTGTTATTTTGTGTGCGTTGTGTCACGTGACAAGCATGACACGTCACCATGGAAGCAATAAGGGTGAACGTTCTAAAATAACGGTTGCTTAAAAAAAACTCACTCTAGGGGGGTCCGCTAAAATATTTTAAACTCACCAGTGAAAGGGTTAATGCTAGTGGTAGCCTGTTATATTGCAGTACATAAGATTTCACTTACCACATAAACAGAGTGCTGGAGAGATGACTGCATGGGCGATGCCAAATGATTTACAGATCCTGAGCATCACTAACAAGCATCTAAACTTATGTGGTAAGTACTGCTGCTGCAGTATAACATTACACAGAGCACATGCGATCACAAATGTGAAAGTAAAATGATTGTGCATTCAAAACAGCAGTTTCAATGAACCGCATACTAATAGGGGCTCAAGCTCTGTGATTAAATACATATTTTCCTCTATGTGCAAGCTACTGAAATGAGACGCTTTGTGAAACAGCCAATCAGAGCAGAGCTCATCATTATTATTCATGAACCTTCCAAATAAGGCAATAACAGATCATTTCATTCTAGGGACAAATCATAGGTTTGTAAATGGACCTGTAAAACCGTTTCTGGAGAATTTTTGCTCTTTCCTATGCCATATACCTTCTATGTAGATATCAGAGAACAATTTAACATATTTTATCAATGCATTCAATGGCACCTTTAAGTATTTTTTTTTTTTTTGAGTATCTGTATTTTTTTTGTTGTAGCAATGTGTGATTTGAAATTATGGATTATATAACAAAAACACACACAAAAACAAACACATATAACAAAAACACACACAAAGAGTGCACGCAAAGACCATGTGATTTAATCTATTAAAATGCAGTTAATATAGTTAATCTATCAGCATGATAACAAATGTAATATAATAAAATATAATATAATATTTTATACAGGTTTAATAAAGTTAGCCATGACTTACATTTTAGACACAGCTATTGACAGATTTTGGTCAATTTTGCCAATGAAAAGTGTTCCAAACACAGCATATACAGGTCGGTATTTTCTTATTGAACGTATCAGCTTTTAACATAACAGTTGAATGAATCAGTTGAATCCTAATGACTCACTTAATAACAATCATTTGCTGCCACCTACTGCCATTTTTAATTTAATGTAAAATTTTCATTATTGAAATAATTTTAAATATTGATAACATTTTATGTTTAAAACAAAGCATTATTTATGCATTTAATGTATCCATGTCTCCTCTGAGCAACATTAAATTAAATACATTTAAATGCCACTTTAGATGCAGATTTCAGAAATGTTTTCTTATGTTGAAGAGAAAAAGATGAAGTGCATCTTATGCTTAACAAAATATACAAAATGAAAGCAAGAGTTACATTTGAACACAATCTTGCTGCTCAAAATGTGTATACAATTTTTTTTATATTTATTTGCTTCTTTTCCATTTACTTTAGGGTGACCAGACGCGTCCCCGTTTGTGCACTGTATAACAAGGTGTGATAAGGTTGCAGGATTGTTTTGCACACAATATGCCCATTAAACATTAATACATTTCAGCTATCACAGCTCCAATATAAATAATAAAAAAAATAATAATCTAATCGAATACACTGTGTCCTAACTACACACAACACGATCCGCACTTCCAATGAAATGGAAGAGTTTATAATCTAATTCATAATCATAATTTAATATTAAATTAAATTAAATTATATTATATATATTTAAGATCCAGGGTAAATTATCTATTGTTGCTTTTAGTATATGGCTATAAATTACAATTTGCAAATTACATTTGCAGAAAGCACATACTTTGTAGTCAAATGAGCCTAAAATGCAAAAAAAAAAAAAAAACTGATGAGGGATAAAAAAATATCAATTTCCAAAAGCATAAACAAAATTTGAATAGTTATAATTATTGTACTCACAGTTGTGAAAAAGTATATGAAATATTATTACATATGAAATTAACATATTTGTTAAATAGCCTAGAGCAGGGGTTTTCAAACCTGTCCTGGAGCCTCCCCTGCCCTGCACATTTTGTATGTCTCCCTTATTAGGCACACCCAATTCAGGTCTTGCAGTCTCTACTAATGAGCTGATGATTTGAATCAGGGGTAACACTTTACAATAAGGTTCATTAGTTAACATTAGTTAACCACATTAGTTAACATGAACTAATAATGAACTGCACTTATACAGCATTTATTAATCTGTGTTAATGTTAATTTCAACATTTACTAATACATTATTAAAATCTTGTTAACATTAGTTAATGCAGTGTGAACTAACGTAAACAAACAATGAACAACTGTATTTCCGTTAACTAATGTTAATAAAGATTAGTAAATACAGTAACACATGTATTGCTCATGGTTAGTTCATGTTAGTTAATACATTAACTAATGTTTAGCTAATGAACCTTATTGTAAAGTGTTACCTAATCAGGTGTATTAGATGAGAGAGACAAGCAAAATGTGCAGGGCAGGGGAGGCTCCAGGACAGGTTTGAAAACCCCTGGCCTAGAGGTTTATTTATGTTCTCCAATTTGTTTTATTTTAATGTGTTTTTCTAAAGCCATAATTATTTTATATAATTCTACTGTTTGATACTGTATACACATCAAGGGAGAGTGGCTCAGCATGCAAATCTCAGCCTCCTTCCTTCACTGGAATTTTTTCTAGTATACTAGGTGATTGGAGCACCCACGTGGGACTGTATTGTGTGTATTGAACAGAGTATTGTAAGTGAGTATTGAACAGAGTATTGAACTACCCCACAACAGGCACTTAAATACTCCATACCCACCCAGGTTCATAAAATCTTATTCACAGGTGGACAGAGATGAATTACAGAGGAAGTTTAGTTTGTTTGGTGAATGTTTGTTTTGTTTATCTGTGGGTTTGTACATGATCAATTTGTTCAGACTCACAATTATTGCAATTATTGACTGTAGTTGTCTTTATTTCCAGGCTTATGTATTGTGACATGACCAGTGTCAGCTGTACAACTCTGGCATTAGTTCTGAAATTATCTGCCTCACTCCTGAGAGAGCTGGATCTATCAGGCAATAAATTTGGAGATGTCGGATTGCGACTTCTCTCTGCTGGACTGGCACATTCTTACTGTAAAATAGAGACTCTTAAGTAAGTACAGAGTGGTTCAAAATTTTTGGAATTTTAATATTCTTTTTTTATTATGTATTAATTTAGTTTGTTAGTATTATTTTTTTCGGGGTTTTTTTTACACTTACATTCCTCCCCAGTCTAGGGTTGGGGAGGAGTAATAAAGAAAATGGTGGGTAATGAAGTTCCCCACTGCTATTTCAAACACAACACCATTGTTGATGCAAAGAACAGGGTCGCCGCTAAGGGGGGGTAAGTTAGGACAATTCTAAGGGCCCACGCCTTTTAGGGGCCCCTAGAGATCTGCTTTTTGTGGTAGGGGGGGCCCAACCTCATATTTTGTCATAGGGCCCAAAATTGCGAGCGGCGCCCCTGACAAAGAACATAATGAAATGCATTAACTTAAGGAAGAAAAACATACTTTAGGAATGGTAATGCTAACATAAGCTAGCTACTGAAACAATCAAACTTAATAAGCTAACAAATGAAAAAAAGTTATTGGAATACGCTACCTTCCTACCTAGCCAAAAAAAGCAAAACAAGTTTATTAAATAAATAAAAATAGCAACTGCATCACTACAACTTCCATAAAAAAGGGATTAGTAAAACAATTGACTAATACAAACTATTCTGTTACATAGAAACCTTTAAAGGAAAATAACAAATTAAACTTTTATTTTAAAAAAAGTTACAACAGCAACACAAAATAATAATAATAATCAAGCACCTATACATCATTAGAAGAAGAAGAAAAGGGTAAACATATAAAGAAAAAAAAAAGAAAAGGGTAAACTTTATCAAAATGTGATAACAAGGAAAGGAAATGATGTGACGTGGTATATATAATTCCTGGGCCTTCTCACCTTCACACATAAAAAAACAAAACAAAAAAAAACAGAAAAGGCAATTATTTTAAAATTCTTCTAAAACATTAACAAGAGCATTAAAAAGCATGCATGGTTATAATTAAGCCATGTCAGTACTTCAAAGACAATACTTTTCTTAAGTATGTACACTACACAAATATTTTTTAAAGAAAAACAATTGTCATTTGATTTGATTTCATTTTATAAGCTTCACCCCTTACGGAAATTAACCATTGTTTTATTGTAGTGGAAGTGTTGTTCTACTAGGGTTGAACGACTTCAGATTTTTTAAAGTCGACATGTATGTGATAAAAGTAGAGTCGACGTCGACTAGTCACTTATGACGTCATTATTAAACAAATACCTAATACCCTTGAGCTGAGACTGGAACACCTTGTGCACAGCTATGGCATATGACACAGCGCTGCCTAAATGGCTATTGCTCTTACAATACTTTGCTTTTATCAGTTATTTTGTCTTTGGGTCGTTATGATTTCTGCTCGTTCTAAATCAGATACAGATAAAGTAGCACTGTAAGGATTACATTTAAGTCATTAGTGAGAGAGCGATTGCATGTGTGAATTAATTCTACCTTGCAGCGTCTCTCTACTAGCCTAATAATAAAGCTGTGGGTTTTAATTACTAAGAAATATATGCTAGAAGTTTTCAGTTCCTTAGCTATATTACGGAGAAATAATAAAACAGTGTTGACAATTCATTTTCGCACCGCGCTTGTTAATGATTGCGTGTGCGCGATCTCCATGTGATGTAGGAGCTACTGTCTGCCTGTAGCCTGTGTGTGCGTTACAATGCAGTGCATTAGATTAGAACGGCAATTAAGCTGTTTAGAACGTGCATTCTCCTGTTCAGTTTTAAGCATTAAGATAGTATAATCACACGTCTTGTGGAGCGGTTGCTTTATCTATAATTTTAGCTCTTTTTTTTAAAACAGAGAGTACTTCAAAGACTTCTTATCCTGTTGCGCCCTCTATAGGACCAGCGACTAGTCGACGTTAAGCTTAAAGCGTCATGGCAGAGCATTAAAGTCGACTAGTCGACTGGTTAGTCGGTGCAACCCACTGATCTATATAATGACTGGATTGCTCATTGCGTTCTAAACTGTCGTTAGGCAGTGAAGCCACCAGAAGTGTTCGATCCGCCATCTTACTATTCCCTACCTGCAGAGAGCGCCATTGAGTCACATGTAAATTTCTGACCTAAAATCACCCGATTTGAAGCATATCTTTTTTCTACAGGATTAGTTTTAGGACATGTGTGTGTAAATTAATTTTTTACTTAAGATGTTTTCTGGAATGTTTATGGTCTTTTCGGGCTGGATAAGCGATATATTGAAATCGTTCAGGTGGCTGTGTCAGCTGCGCACTTACAGAGACGGGTAACTGATCCAACACTAAATATATTTCTTTATGTACCTAATTATGCAGGAAATAATACACAGTACCATATATCTGGTATTAGTATCTGAAATTGATTCGATTATACAGTAAATAATACACGTCTCTGTTACTATATTGCTCGTTATATTGAAATTCAAATCTTTGAAATAAAGCTTATGTCTTTAAGTCCGTACCATTTGTAGTCAGCGGTGTTCTCCGAGTCATGGTGTGTATTTTTAATGTGCCTGATTGAGCAACATCTATTTCAGACTCTTCAGATCAGCAAATTCTGTAATGATTTACTAACATTACCGTTTCCATCTGAGTAAAATGCTGTGTATGTTGAATTAATTATTAATTTAACGAACAAATCACCTGCTTCAAAACGAATAACATTACTGTTAAATATTGTTGAAACATGCAGTTAGTCTACTGTACGAATATAAACAACAAAATGACATAAACCGTGAATAACTGTACTGAGATCGTATGATGTTTGTTTATCTGATGTAACGTTACGCCACTAATGTTGGCTATGAACGTACATTTTTAATAAGCAGAGGGAATTCCCAACATTAACCGTTTACATGCTTAGGCCGTTTGCATTGTGAAAATGTACAGTGAGACTTACGGTATAAAAACACTGACTTGTTATGTGATGTTTTCTCAATAAAATCGTATAGTTTCCTATTCATTCAATGGAATGTATGCGAATACTAGGGAATACTAATATGGCGGCGCGGTGGCTTCACTTTTATGACGTCATGAGCAATCCAGTTCTCTATTATAGATCAGTGGTGCAACCCCTATGTTCTAGTAACCAATAAAGGTCTCATTATTATGAGACACTCATTAAAGTTTCTCATTATTATTAGATGTGAAATCATTATTATGAGAGTTTCTTGTTATTTAAAAAAATACTCATTATTATGAGAAACTTTCTCATTTTTATGAGATGTTAAGTCATTATTAAGAGAAAGTTTCTTGTTATTTAAAAAAAATATTCTCATTATTATGAGAAACTTTCTCATTTTTATGAGATGTTACATCATTATTACCAGAAAGTTTCTCATAATTATGAGATGTGAAGTCATTATTATGAGAAAGTTCTTGTTATTTTAAAAAAAATTCTCATTATTATGAGAAACTTTCTCATTTTTATGAGACGTTAAGTCATTATTATGAGATACTTTCTCATTATTTTGAGAAAGTGTCTCATTATTATGAGAAGTTTTCTACTTATTAAAACATTTTGTAACTCATTATTACAAGAAAGTCTATGACTTACGGAATTAGTTTTTCCTCAACTTTGGTGGGAACAGGCTTCCATAACAACCACCCCCTAAACCACTTACTAAATAATTGATTGCTCAACACATAGTATATTATTTTTAAACTGTAACATTTTTATATTTGCATCACATAACCAGCTCTATATGTAGAACTTTTCTGATGAATAAACTTGCTTGGAAGCTTACCCGGTACAGGGTTGCACTTTTGATTTAGAGCACTGAGGAATGAGCTGAGTATGACTCATGACACTTGAGAAAAGAGCTCAAGACTTGTTAAAACATGGTTGCCTCAACAAAATATTTTTATTCCCTTTTTTGCTTTGGTTAACACTATCAGTTAGTTTAGTGAAGGTGGTGATAGAATAGATTACTCTACACCTGACACACCTAAGGCCAGTTAATCAAGGTCTTAATAGGTATACTTGAAACTTCCAGCTAGGTGTATTGAGGAAAGTTGAAACTAAACTGTGCAGGACACCGGCCATCCAGGACCAAGTTTCGGTGATTCCTGTTTATCTGTTTCAGATGAAATGGAACTCATTTTTAGCAGCACTCACTGTACATTTCACTTAGAATATGTCATTGTATTATTTGGCAGAAATGTCACCACAGGCCTGTTTTTCCAATAATCTCAGGTTGCATATATAGGATACCTGCAAACTGTAGTCTCCATCTGGATTCTTAGTTGATCCTACTAGTAACATGTTTGTTTCAAAAATTGAGATGCAGGTGGTAGTAGTAAATCAGTATTGATCATACATTTTTTAAATAGAAATTGTTATTGCTTAGCATGAATATGATGTAAAATAAGCCTTAATGCTTAAAAAATGGGGAAAAAATCACATAGAGGATCACTAAATACACTCAACAAACATTTAAATAAAGCACAATGTGACATTTATTAGAATTTTTAAAGAGACCCATTTAAAATTCAAAATGATTCCTTTCAAACATCTTCAAACATACTAAATGGCTATAATTACTCATTTTATTCTTAGAAATAAAAAAATATATATTCATTGGAGGTATTGATATCAGAATTGGTTTTGATGACACTAGATTTGATATATTTTAAATAATATTTGTTTAATTACATCTTTTTACACTGACTACATTACTGTGAGGGTTTTAAGTAAGGAATAATTGACTTTGGTCCGTTGAATTCTTAGAAAATAATGCACACCCGAGGTGGTGATGCGGCCACGATGCGAAGCAGAGTTACACCTCGGTGTGTGCATTATTTTCGTAGAATTCAACGGACCGAAGTCAATTATTCCCTTTATAATACAGTTACCACACCTCAAGACATCAATCCAATGATATAAACACTACTATAGTAGGATTAATTTCTTACGCAGCTCATCCAACCCTTCGTTGCTAGTTCCAAAACGTCATTTTAGACCTAGTAACGATGCTTGAGCTGTTGATAGCAAACTAATGCAGTTAATAATGAAGTTTAGACTGACCGACAGACAAGCAGACAGACGGGCAAGAGAGAGGGAGAGAGAGATTAAGCTTGTAAATTACCTCTCTCAAGTCTGTGCTTCTCTCAAAATTGATTGGCAGCATCGTCTCTACTATTAGTTAAACTAAGTTCATTTTCTTCAAGACCATGCCATTGTTACCTTGCGTGTGAGAAATGTCATGTAGTTTTTAAATTAAGTTGTTAATTGCAAGAGCAGCGCTAATGACATTAGCACCTATGCTAACATGTGTGCTAACTATATGTGTGTGCGTCTGTGAGGAGAGAGTGGGAGAAATAGACCATTAGAACGTTCGTCTGCCAATCAGATTTAAGCATTCAACGGCCCCATAGTGTAAGTATAAAAATAATATATTTTTATTGCTAGGTTTGATGAATTGCAATTATTTAAAAAGTCATTTTATATTAGTTAAAATGTAAACTATTTGCAGCCCTAATGTTAATAAATATTAATATTCTGAGAATATAAATCATATTCATGAGGTCAGTCGTGTGTAGTGCAGTGGCATTACAACCTGTTCATCTTTGCACCAATTAGCCACTCTGAAAGACACTTTGATAGTATATGAATTTTATTTTTGTTCTGTATTCTTAAAACTCTTGATATTCACATATATGAACGACTGAAGGTTGTCATTTCTTTGCTGAGGATGTTACCACAGTACTGAAATGTATGTTAATCTGAAAGAGTGAAAAGTGGATCACTTACTCTTTCTGCAGGCTGAGTAACTGTAATGTCACAGACAAAGGCTGTGCTGATCTGGCTTCAGCTTTAAAATCAAATCCCTCACACCTGAGAGAACTGAATCTGGACAGGAATCAATTGGGAGACAAAGGGATTAAGTTGCTTTCAGCTGCAATGGAGAATCCTCACTGTAAACTACAAACACTGAAGTAAGTCAAATCTTCTCATTGTTACTAATACATGTACATAACCAATAATAAACATATTACTTTATGTATTTTTAATTTTATACAGACATTTAGACCAGGGGTGCCCAATCCTGTTCCTGAAGATCTACCTACCTTCAGACTTTAGTTCCAGCCCTGTAGTAAGAATGCGTTCTTCAGATAGATCTCCAGGAACAGGATTGGGCACCCCTGATTTAGACATGCAATTTTTTTTTTTTTTTATTATTATTTTTTTTTTTTTATGTACAACAACTTTTTTCAGTTTTCAGTCAGGCCCGGATTGGCTAATCGGGAACACCAGAAGAATTCCTGTCTGTGTTTTTGGCCATGAGGGCCAGTGCTGTCATGCCAGTGGCATTGAATTATGGATGCCCGTATTTAAGACATCAAATAAGCATCCTGTATGAAAGCTAGAATGCAGTTTGTCCCGTATTCCACCAGACCATACGAACAACAAATTCTCATTTGATACTTACTCATTCTTTTTTGTGCAAATAATTTTGCTTCACAGGGAGCAGGACTTACGCTAATGGCAATTCTCTTCACCGTCCACATTTTGCTTTTGGCAAATAAATTTGGGCAAATTTATTGATCATGAGCCCAACATTTAGCAAGGCAGGAAAACATTCAATCTACCTGAGGGAAGATGTCTTTCACTATTGTAAGTTAATGCTGTCAAATAGAGGGGGGAAAATACATACAAAAAAAATTAAACTTGGACCTTGTTTGAATTAGAAATCCATGAACAAAAAGCAGACTACACTCTCTAAGTTCTAAGTTTTCTTTAATGGAAATACATGCATTTTATTTCATTCATAGGGTATATGGTTGCAATAATAGCCTATTTTATTCCCACTGTTTAAAAGTCCCATATATGTTTAGTTGTTATGCTTTTAAATTTCTTACCATTTGCAATTTCACAGTATTAACACCTCCTAAATGACTAAACTACTTGTGTAGTCATTCTATTTCTTTTATTTCTCTTGAAAACCCAAAATTCCTATCTCAAAAAATTAGCATATTTCATCCAACCAACAAAAGAAAAGTGTTTTTAATACAAAAAAAGTCAACCTTCAAATAATTATGTTCAGTTATGCACTCAATACTTGGTCGGGAATCCTTTTGCAGAAATGACTGCTTCAATGCGGTGTGGCATAGAGGCAATCAGCCTGTGGCACTGCTGAGGTGTTATGGAGGCCCAGGATGCTTCGATAGCGGCCTTAAGCTCATCCAGAGTGTTGGGTCTTGCGTCTCTCAACTTTCTCTTCACAATATCCCACAGATTCTCTATGGGGTTCAGGTCAGGAGAGTTGGCAGGCCAATTGAGCACAGTAATACCATGGTCAGTAAACCATTTACCAGTGGTTTTGGCACTGTGAGCAGGTGCCAGGTCGTGCTGAAAAATGAAATCTTCATCTCCATAAAGCTTTTCAGCAGATGGAAGCATGAAGTGCTCCAAAATCTGCTGATAGCTGGCTGCATTGACCCTGCCCTTGATAAAACACAGTGGTCTAAAGTACTTTTTTCGGATGAAAGCAAATTTTGCATGTCATTCGGAAATCAAGGTGCCAGAGTCTGGAGGAAGACTGGGGAGAGGGAAATGCCAAAATGCCTGAAGTCCAGTGTCAAGTACCCACAGTCAGTGATGGTCTGGGGTGCCATGTCAGCTGCTGGTGTTGGTCCACTGTGTTTCATCAAGGGCAGGGCCAATGCAGCTAGCTATCAGGAGATTTTGGAGCACCTCATGCTTCCATCTGCTAAAAAACTTTATGGAGATGAAGATTTCATTTTTCAGCACGACCTGGCACCTGCTCACAGTGCCAAAACCACTGGTAAATGGTTTACTGACCATGGTATTACTGTACTCAACTGGCCTGCCAACTCTCCTGACCTGAACCCCATAGAGATTCTGTGGGATATTGTGAAGAGAAAGTTGAGAGACGCAAGACCCAACACTCTGGATGAGCTTAAGGCCGCTATCGAAGCATCCTGGGCCTCCATAACACCTCAGCAGTGCCACAGGCTGATTGCCTCCATGCCACGCCGCATTGAAGCAGTCATTTCTGCAAAAGGATTTCCGACCAAGTATTGAGTGCATAACTGAACATAATTATTTGAAGGTTGACTTTTTTTGTATTAAAAACACTTTTCTTTTATTGGTCGGATGAAATATGCTAATTTTTTGAGATAGGAATTTTGGGTTTTCAAGAGCTGTATGCCAAAATCATCAATATTAAAACAATAAAAGGCTAGAACTACTTTCAAATGTGTGTAATGAATCTAAAATATATGAAAGTCTAATGTTTATCAGTACATTACAGAATATAATGAACTTTATCACAATATGCTAATTTTTTTTAAAGGACCTGTATATGAGTTTGTTCAGTTAATGCATCACTCATTTTTTTTTTTTTTTTTTTTTTTTTTTTTTTTTAATTAGTCTGTACTAAATTGGACCTATTCAGAAGCCAGTTGGATGCCGGAAACAGACATGGCGATGATCCTATTAAAAATTCCTGGTACTTTTTATTATTCCTTTACCACTAAAATGGTGTAAAGTGGCCTATATTCGTTTACAAGTCATATGGTTTTCTTGAAAATATGTTTTGCCAGGTAGTGCATGTTAGTTACTTAAGAAGTTGAAATTTTGTTTCTCATAGTCTCACTATATGAATTCTTGGTCATATAGGATGTGTTTTTGTACTGATCACTAATAGTTGAAAAATTGTGTATAGATTGTTTAAGATTGTCCATTCATGCTGGTTATTAAAATCATTGTATTTAAATAATTTATTGTAATTACATTGTTATTTTTTAAAAAATGTATACTTGACATTTTACAGAATTAGTTGTTCCAGAATAAATGTGACTTGTGCTGGCAAAATAAGTCGCAATAAGCTTTTTTTAAATTAGTATTTTCGCAATCTCCATTTAAAACCTTCAGAATGATGTATGATTTGTTGGAATTTGCTAAAAAATTACTAACCTACACCCAACTGAAGTTGATAGAGTCAGCAAAATTGATTCATTACAAATAAACTGATTATTAAAGCTACAAAATCAGTTCAATCAAGAGCAGCAAGTGGTTTCCTATTTTCTTTTATTGTTAGATTAACATTAAAAAAGACAGCTTATTTATTAACCTCTTAAACTCTTTAGCATATTTTGGATTTTTACTGATATTGGCAAACCTGAATTCAAAACATACTCGCATACATTGGTGTAGGAGCCAAAATGTGTACCTATAATGACATGTTATTCTTATCATGACCACTGTGTGGCGCTGTTAATTTAATTGTGATAAAAGTATATAGGTAGCCTTCCTACTGTGGTAGGTAGGTGTTTGATCGGGAAGGGCAAAAGGTTTTTGACTGCTATAGTGTGAAATTGATGTAAGCTGTGAGACTTCCTAAATGTAAGCTCTGGAAATGGAATTGGATATTATGCACTAAGGTGTTTTGTGGAGCCAATAAACTATTGATGATGATGCAAAGAATAGTCTTCTCGTTCACTGATGGAAAGATTCAAAGAGGAAGTAACAAGGTAACATCAATCATAGTAAGAATGCGCGTCAACCTAATTAGTCCGGGATCAAACAACTCAGTAGCTTAAAGTATTTAGCTCCTACAATTGGAGTAACTTGATATAAATGGTCTCATTTCACAGAAATTACCCTAAATTTTAACACATAGGTGGAATAATGTTTTTATTGTATTTTTTTCTAGTGCTGTTAAGTGATTAAAATAGTTTGATCTAATTAATTACATTGTGTGGTGATCGCACATACAGACTGTCACAGATCTGTCAGTCGGTGTGTTTTTGGTTTCTCCCTTTGTCTCCCCCCGTTGTTCTGTTTTTTATCATTTATTATTGAATACAAGTCTATAACCAGGGGTGCAGTTCACCTTCATGAAGCAGTATACCCGTTCCCGGTTAAAGAACATTTCAGTGAAGAGCGTCAGTGAATAAAATGTCACATTTTTGTCTATAATTGCGCTTTCAGTTCAAATAGAAATCCAGTTATTACAGTTTGTCAACCAAAAATAGTAATTGAACATTAACACAGGGCTTGCAAAATCGCTAGCCCGACGTCCCGGGGCTATTGTGTTTTCCAGTCGGGCTACCAAAATGTTTCACCGGCCTGCCCGACGGGCTATCGTAAAGTAGAGGGCTCCTGCAGGTTTTTACCCAGCTAACAATTTTTGGTTCCCAGAATGTTCTGGGAACATTAGTTTTTGGTTCCCAGAACGTTCCCTATTGGTTAGCCAGGAAAGTTTTTTTTTACGTAAATAGAACGTTCCCTTTAGGTTAGGGGGAACGTTCTGGGAACCTTCTTAGAAGCTATGGGAAAGTTCCCAGAACGTTCTCTTTAAGTTAGGGGAACATTCTGGGAAGGTACCCACAACATTCTAAGAACGTTCCCAGAATCTTCCCCTAACCAAAAGGGAATGTTCTATTTATGTAAAAAAAACTTTCCTGGCTAACCAATAGGGAACGTTCTATTTATGTTCCTAGAAGGTTCCCTGAAAGCTCTCTGATGGTTCCCAGAACGTTCTCCTAACCTCTTCATCAGGGTTCGAAATTAACACCCGCCAACCCGCCAAATGCGGGTTAAAAATCATTTTGG